>NW_008589917.1:0-907 GCF_000691845.1 Merops nubicus
GGTGTCCCCCATCTTTGGGGTCCCAACAATGGAGTCCCATCCTTGGGGTCCCATCTTTGGGGTCCCCCATCTTTGGGGTCCCCTCCTTGCAGTCCCATCCTTGTGGAGGTTTCCATCTTTGGAGTCTCATCCCCAGTGTCCTCATCTTTAGGAGGTCCCATCTTTGGGATCCCAACCTTGGTGTCCTCTCGTTGGTGTCCTCATCATCGGGGTCTCCTCCTTGGTGTCCCCATCCTTGGGGTCTCAATGTTCGGATCCCATCCTTGGGCTCTCAACCTTGGGGTCCCCATTTTTGGGGTCCCATCTTTGGGATCTGAGCCTTAAGGTACTCATCTTTGGTGTCCTGGAGTCCTCTCCTTGGGGTCCTCATCCTTTGTGGTCCCACCTTTGAGACCCCATCGCTGGGGGTCCCAACCTTGGTAGCCCACCTTTGGGGCCCCATTGTTGGGATCCCATCTTTGGACTCTCAACCTTGGTGTCCTCTTGTTGATGTCCTCATCCTTGGTGTCCCTCATTGGGGTCCTTCCCTTGAGGTCCCCTCTTTCCTGTCCCCATCTTCGAGATCCCATCGTTGGGCTCCCAACCTTGGTGTCCCTCATCACTGCCTTCCCCTCCTCGCCTTCCCATCCTTGGTGTCTCCATTCTTGACACTCCACCTTCCACCTCCCATCTTCCAGACCCCATCGTTGGGTTCCCAACCTCGACGTCCCCATCGCTGGGCTCCCCGCGGCGGTGGGCGGTGAGGGGTGGGGTGGGACCTCACTGCATGGGGCCGTAGGGCCAGCTGAGGGTGGCTCCAGCCAGGAGCATGTCTCGGATGAGGGTCTCGATGGGGGTCTTGCCCACCAGGCGGCTGAAGAAGAGCTGCTGGATGCCGGGGGCGGAGACGCTGCGCAGGGCGGGGAGC
>NW_008589918.1:0-695 GCF_000691845.1 Merops nubicus
AGTAACCCCCCAGTAACCCCCAGTGCCATACTGGGGTGGTCCCAGTACCCCCCAGTGCTCCCAGTTTGGACTGGGATGGCCCCAGTATCCCCCAGTAACCCCCAGTCCCATACTGGGGTGGTCCTAGTACCCCCCAGTGCTCCCAGTCCGGACTGGGGTGGTCCCAGTTCCTCCCAGTACCCCCCAGTGCCATACTGGGATGGCCCCAGTACCCCCCAGTATCCCCTAGTCCCATACTGGGATGGACTACATTGGTCTGTACTGGTGTGTTACTGGTCTATACTGGTCTGCACTGTTATGTTACTGGTCTGTCCTGATCTGTACTGGTCTGTCCTGCCCTGCACTGGTCCCTCTGGGTCCCTACGGGTCCCTACGGGTCCCTACTGGCCCATACTGGTCTATACTGGCCCATACTGGTCCGTACTGGTCCGTACTGGTCCATACTGGTCCCTACATGGTTTATACTGGCCC
The DNA here is from genome assembly GCF_000691845.1 of Merops nubicus. Taxonomy (NCBI): domain Eukaryota; kingdom Metazoa; phylum Chordata; class Aves; order Coraciiformes; family Meropidae; genus Merops; species Merops nubicus. Next base: position 472 of record NW_008589918.1, read on the forward strand.
ATACTGGTCCCTACTGGTCTATACTGATCCGTACTGGTCCATACTGGTCTGTCCTGCCTTGTACCAGTCTCTACTGGTCCCTACTGGTCCCTACTGGTCCCTACTGGTCCCTACTGGCCCATACTGGTCCCTACTGGTCCCTACTGGCCCATACTGGTCCGTACTGGTCTGTGCTGTTATGTTACTGGTCTGTCCCGATCTATACTGGTCTGTACTGGTGTGAT
>NW_008589919.1:0-362 GCF_000691845.1 Merops nubicus
CGGCTGCTCCCAGCACCCCGGGCTCGCTCTCCGGTCGCCGCTCCGTCGCCGTCAGGGCTGAAGATGGACCGCGGTCGCCGGGCGCCGGGAGCGAATGCCGGGAGTCAGCTCGTCCCGGAGATGTAGTGGGGAACGAACCGCGCTGCTGTATCTGCGCTGTGGGGAGGGCTGAGGCAGGCGGCGCCTCTCTTCTCGATTTAGTTACTCGACCTTTTACCTTTGTTGAGGTCCCATCGTAATTTGAAAGTAGTTGACCAGTCGTGGTAAATCTCAGCCCAAAAGTCAAGAGTTTTCAGTTCCATCTCTTCTAAAGAGCCTGAGACCGGCTTTGGCGGCCCGTGGCAAAAGAAAAAACCAGAAGG
>NW_008589919.1:393-7083 GCF_000691845.1 Merops nubicus
GACAAAAGATAAGTCCGGAGGGAGCGTCATCTACTGCAGATGGTCCGTCCCAGCTTTTTACGAGGGCCTGATGCATCGACAGTTTCTGCTGGTCTCAGTAGTTCACAGGGAGAAAGGCGTTTACTGAGATAAGTCCAAGTCTCAGCTGGTGACAGTGTAAATTGTGCTGAACCCAGACGAGTGTCTCGGAGCATTCTTTGCAGAGAGCGCTGCGCAGCGGGACGTCCCGCTCGCCCCCCAGGTAAAGGCTGCGGTGATGAATGTTCGATTCAGCGCCAGGAAGGGCAAAAAACTGAGATGTCCTTGCACGGCTGGGTGAGGTGCCTAAGCTTATGACAGACCCCTTGCTGGAGATGGCAGGAGTTGTCTTCTGACAGGGGGACTCTGAGCTAAAAAGGTGGATTGCCCCTTGCCAGCCTCTGACTGAGGTTGTCCCCAGAGTGTGTCATGACATGCCGCTTCCTCCATGTGAGGTAAATGAAGCTGAGTGGGGCTTTTTCTCCTGCCAGCAGTGGACGTATTTTTCCCTGCTTTCGGAGCAGGACGTTGCAAATAGTTTGTTGGACTCCCCAGGGAGCAGCTGACTCCTGAGCAGGGCTGTGCTCAGCAGTGAAGAGCTGGGTATTAGTACTTTTTCCCTTCCCTTTCCGCACATCTGGAGCTGAACCCCGTGAAAGGCACGGTGCGGCTCTGCCGGGCTCCCCTGCCCCTGCCAGCCTGGGCACCCACTGCCCTGGCAGCGTCGCCCTTCCCCTGCCTTCCGTGAGGGAGTGCTCTGGGATTTATTGCTTTGGAAACGGGGGTTTCGGGAAGCTTCCGAGATTACAGGCTTCCCCATCCTGTAAACGTTTGCTCGGTGTGATTCTGGCCATTGAGCGTTGCTAATGGTACAGGCAAGAGGGCTCATCTGAGGAAACCCTGTGTGTGTTTCAATGCTGCTCGGTTAGTGCTGGAGATACTAGCCCCTCAGGAGAAGAAATGACTTATTCAGGTTATTTGCACTTCCTTCTTTTTTTTTTAATGACCATTGGTACAACACAGACACTGAGCAGACAGTGGGGAAAGATCGATTTGATAAGATTCAGTGTTTCTCTGCGGTTTGGGGTGTGACGTGATGTAATGGTTGGCTAATCCTGCTGCTGCATATCCTCTGGCAAAACAGAGTGACGAAGCTTGGTGTTCTTGGTCGTGCTCAGGAGAACCCAATTCCTCCGTGCTATGTTTTTCCTTTCTTTTCTTTTTTCCTCCTAAAGGGGAAGGGGGCAAAAAGTTTTGAGGCCTTCTCACTACAGCAGAAGACAAAAGGGAAACAAGAAGATAGCACCTCCACTTCCTCCCCCTTGCATGTCACTTGTAACAGTACAGGTAAGATGTCAGATTTGCTCTTTCACCTCGGTTTGTGCGTTTGAGGTTCTGCCCTTAACGTTGTGTTGATGCAGCCCGTGCACTATAGTTCCTTGGGGTCTGTGGGCTTTATTGCTTTCTTCTGAAGAGTGGGGAAAGGGAGGAGGAGGCTTGTGGTGTTTTGTGCCTTGCTGATCTCCCTCACCCCAAAGACCTGCAGCCAGCCAGCTAGCTCGTAATCTCTGTGCACGACTTCCCGAGATTGACAGGCTGTCCTGCAGCTTCAGGTTTAGTAACATGTTTTGCCAAGTTTGCACAAAGTCTGCTCGGGTACATGAGCGTGGGCTGTCCTGTGGCGTTCATAAATACAACAACAACAAAAAGTCCTTCCCAAGGCCCACAAGTTTTCCTCTGCGCTGGTCCCTTTGGTTCTGAGCTTTCTTGGAGTCTCGGTATTCCCAGACTGCCTGGAATTGTTTTGGTATCTGCAGCACTCTGCTTGATCGACACTTCAGATGCCATCTAGCTTGGAAGCTGCTCATGCTGTGAGCAGTCTTTCATAAACTTATTTACTTTATTTTTTTATTTTTTATTTTTTTTTTCTTTTTGGGTGACTTTACATCTAATTTTGGATCATTCTGAGTTTTTACCATATATGGTCAGGGCTCCTTTTCAAACTTTGCCAAAACAAAACGTGATGATTATAGAAAATGAATTATGGAAGGGAAAGCAGGAAAGGTACTTTGTCAGTCGCTGTTGTTCATAAGTTGTCTTTGGCCACGTGTGGGATCTCAGACTACACCAGCGCCGGATGCTTTCGCCCGGGGGTTGCTCGGCCAGTGGCACCGGGTCTGATGTGCTGAGGTTCAGAACTGGATCCTGCTCTTTCACTGCTCTGTTAGGTATTTTCTGCCGTGTGTCAGAAACACTACATAAGATGAATATCTTGGTTTTAACTATGAACTTAAGATGCCTTGAGGCCAAATGTGTGCTGGTCAGCTTTGGAAAAGTCTCCCAGGAGGATTCAGGTCCTGGTGCCTCCTTCCTGATTCCTGTTCTACAAAGGAGGGATGATGATTTTACTTTCCCTTTTCAAAGTGCTTAGAAGGTACAAGTGCTAAGTATTTTAATCCATTATGCAATCAGTTGTCTATTTTTAGTACCTGAACCATTTTTAATGTTCTTTTTACAATGCAAATGTGCTTTTACTGAGGCTGACAGAGCAAAATGTTTCAAGCGCTGAAGCCACAGGGAATGGGGGGTCTGCTGGGAGCCGGTTTAACATAATTCTTGTGGAAGGTGGTGTACAGCATGTGGAGGTTAGAGAACTGCTGCCAAGTGCTTGTAAATTAAATGGTGAGAGAGCACTTTAAAAAATATTTCAAACTGTATGAAAGTAGGTGAAAAACATTTTAAATGCAGATGATAGACTAGCCCTGTTAATGACAGTATTTTCCCCCCCGCTTTCCAGTAGGCTTGAGGACCTGCAACTGGGATAGCCATGGAGAAGAGTGGTAACATTCAGCTGGAGATTCCTGACTTCAGTAACTCTGTCCTGAGCCACCTGAACCAGTTACGCATGCAGGGCCGCCTGTGTGACATTGTGGTCAACGTGCAGGGGCAAGCTTTCCGTGCTCACAAGGTGGTGCTGGCTGCCAGCTCGCCCTACTTCCGTGACCACATGTCCTTGAATGAAATGAGCACCGTTTCCATTTCTGTCATCAAGAACCCTTCTGTTTTTGAGCAGCTCCTTTCCTTTTGTTACACCGGTAGGATATGTCTGCAGCTGGCTGACATCATCAGTTACCTAACGGCCGCCAGTTTCTTGCAGATGCAGCACATCATAGACAAATGCACGCAGATTCTCGAGGGAATCCATTTCAAAATTAACGTGGCAGAAGTAGAAGCAGAATTGAGCCAGACCAGGACAAAGCATCAGGAGAGACCGCCCGAGTCTCACCGGGTGACGCCAAACCTAAACCGTTCTCTGAGCCCACGTCACAGTGCCCTGAAGGGGAGTCGCCTGGGCCAGGTGAGCACAGTGCTGGACATTCGGGAGCTCAGCCCACCCGAGGAGTCCACCAGCCCCCAGATAATTGAGCAGAGTTCGGACGTGGAAAGCAGGGAGCCCATACTACGGATTAACAGAGCGGGGCAGTGGTACGTTGAGACGGGACTGGGAGACCGTGGGGGACGGAACGACGACGATGTCCGGCTGCTGGGAGGAGTGCGCATTAAAACGGAGAACCTGGAGGAGTGGCTCGGGGCAGAGCACCAGCCCTCAGGAGAAGATGGCAGCAGCGCCGAGGAGGTCACTGCTATGGTGATTGACACCACGGGCCACGGATCGATGGGCCAAGAGGCTTATGCGTTAGGGTCCTCTGGGGCCAAAGTCATCAGGCCAACCAGCAGCGAGATTGACAGGTGAGTTTTCTTTAACTGAATTACTGACCTCGGCTGTAAGAGGAGATTGTGCAAGATTTTCACTTGGCTAGGTTGGTTGCTTTGGAACGTTTGCCCCTTCAATTTCCTGTGGCCATCTTAAGCGTAAGCACTGAAGGAATTTTATTTTTCCTGGTGATTAGGAAGTGTATATGGTTTGGGTTATAGTATTTTGGCTGGGTAGTGGTCAGGCCAGGATCTCCAGGTACAGGCTAGCTTGGGAAATTAATTATTAGCACTTAGAGGTGCATAGGTTGGAATCTCTACCTCTCGGTGTTTCAGCTGAGGTGGGATTTTTGTCTGAAGAAGATGTTTGGTTCAGCCTCGGCAGAAAGCAGGGTCAGCATCAGCATTAGCAAAGTCGCATGCAATACGTGTTACACAAAGTGTCACTGCAGTGGTGCCTTCTGGCCTGGAATCGGGGGGTGGTTCTGCCTGAGAAACAAGCTGGTCACCAGCTGTAGGTCAAGAGGAAATTCTCTTCCCGGTGGTCCAGGACAGCAGTGGGTCATGAGTATACATCTTCTGAAGCAGTCGGAGCAGGGAGCCCACCGGCCCCCACTGGTGTTTCGATTTACGTGAAAGAGCAGAAAGTCTTTATTGAAAATAGGTGATGAATGCTGTGTTTTGATTCTCTGTCAGCTGCTTCCCCTCCACTCCAGCATTTGTTTCCTTGCCCTCAGCTCAGGCCAAAGAACAGATGTGATAAAGGGCAGATCTGGTGTGGTTGGGGGCGGTGTATTTGTGGGGTTTCCCTTCACATCTGCCTCTCTTCTAGCTCGATCCCTCTGGTCACCTGGAGTAACGGCTACCTGGAAGTGGTGGATGTTCTGTCACTTGTCACTTCACAAACCAATCAGTCGGAATAGAGTTGAGCTGGCCCTTGGGAGCACAATCCTTTCCTAGTTCCTTAGCCCTTTTCCATGGATCAGCTAGCCTCGAGCTTATCTTTTTGCACTGCACTCAGTGCCTGCCGTTTCCCACCTGGAGGCCATCACGTCACTTTAATTTCATGCTTAGAAGGGAGACGAGGGCAAGGGTGGTGAACGAGATGTGCCCTTAGAGGAATGGTTTATTCTTCTGCCTAAGTTACTGGGCCTGTGTCAGTTTGCTTGTGATAGTAGCCGAAAAGCTCTCTGTTACTGAACTGGAAGCCAGACAACTCGGTTTCATTTTTCAGATGTTAAGACTGAAACCACAGACCAGTGTGACTTGGTTTTTCCTTTATACTTGGGCTGTTCTGCCTCCTGTGTGTTAGCTCGTGAGGATGAAGAGATGCTATATGGGTGTCTCTATTGCTCACCCGTTGTTCTAAACACCGTAGTGACCTGATGCCCATTAAAAACTCCATTTACACTCTTCCCCCACCCCACAGATTTAGCCCTTCTGGCAGCATGGTTGCTGTGACTGAGCGGTACAGATCAAAAAGCGAGTCTCCCGGGCGGATGGATGAGCCCAAGCAGCCCAGTTCCCAGGTAGGCAGATCAAGAAGTTTGAAAGTAAATGTTGCCATTGAAGGTGAAGGGGACTGTGTTGTGATGAAGTGTGTAATATTTCATATCTGCAAGCAATACCGTCTGTCAAACAAGGACCTTTTACTGGTGCAAAGGTTTTAGTTGCTCTCACTGAGATCGGTGTATGATCTAAAACTGATTTTGGCTGTTGTTTGGGATTTCGGCCAGACACTTGGAAAACATGAGGAGTTTCTCTTGTTGCCTGAGGGCATAAATATAAACCCTCATTCTGGGCAGGCCACCAACTCCTGGGGAGAAATCTCATTTGCCTCCAGAGCTGGATCTGCCCTAAAACACTGGCAGCAAATGCCTGAGCTGAGGGAGGAGGTGTTAGTTGGCTTCAGTGGAAGACTGAGGGCTGACAAGAGCCGAACCTTTCCATGCTGGTACGAAAACCATTCCAAAAAGCCTGCCAGGCACCACACCAGTAAACCTTTAGGGTGGAGTGTCAGAAGACCGTGGATTTGTACAGAGGTCTCTGTCTTGTCCCCAAGGGACTGTGTTGCATAGCAGAATTTGCAACATAAAGTAGCTCCAAATTCTCTGCTTTTCTGGGGTACAGGCACAATTTTGGGATAGGAGGGATAGATACACAGAAATGCAGGAGGGCAGTGGGCTTATAGGATGCAGTGGGACGTGGTGGCAATACCTGTGCTTGATGATTTTGATCTGATTTTTTGGCTGCATGCAGTGAGTGTCACAGTGCCACTATGGTGCAGGTGTAGCACACAGCGCTGTGCAGAAGACTCCTGTGTGCCTGGCAGATAAGTAACGTGCTGGTTTGTAGTCATATGACTTTGCTGGAGGCAGGCAAAGAGTTACCAGGCTCCTTTGCCCTTGAGTAAAACCAAGGGAAGCAAGGGGGAAAAAAGATCATGATTGCTCTCTGCTAACTAACTTTGTAATAGGCTTCCATAAAACAAAAGATACCTTTTTGTTCCTGTTTTGCTGAAGCTTTGTTTTGTGTCCTCAGAATACATCTAGAAAATTTCAGGTCAGACTAACCCTCCAGGGCAAATGTGACATACAAAGCAATTTTAGCTCTAAGTACAGAAGAGCTGCTATTATTTCTCCATTGTGAGGTGGCCTCAGACATAAAACCATAGGCTACCACGTACACGGGGGAAGTATTGTCGCCTTCCACTCTTCTGGTATTGCCAGATGTATGCTAAAAATAGTCTGCCCGTGTTCCCTGCCCCGTGGCAGTGGTAGAGTGGAAGGAGAGCACCGCAGCTCCGTGCATCTCCTCCACTCCTGCGCAGCGTCGCGGTGTCCGTGCAGCCGGGTGCAGGGGTGCCTGGCGCCGTTAGGCTGCTGCTGGCGCGTGCAGAGCCCTGCTGGCCCAGGCCAGGCCCTCCTGCCGTGATGCCGGTCACGCGTCCGCGCTCGG
>NW_008589919.1:7174-21687 GCF_000691845.1 Merops nubicus
CATGCCGCATCCTCCCGCATGGAGGCCTGCGGGGGGCTGCCTCTGCTCACTCTGAACACGACGGACAGAAGCCTCTGCCCGAGAGCCCGAGCTTGTGGTTCAGGGTTACCCTCACCTGTTTGTCTTCCTGGCTTCAGAAATAATGAGGAGTCAGCGAGTCCTTGCTGTGTGACTGGGGCCAGGCGTGCTGGCTCTCTGCGCTGCAGAGCCTACCCTGGCAGCCGGAGCTGGGCTGGGTCATGCAGCCAAACGTGATTCGTTATGAAATGAATCCCAAATGACACTTGAATAAACACCTGCGTAAAATGACGCCTGAAGAGGTTCAGATCTGACTTTGTAGTTTATCCCGCCTTTCTTTTACTGCAAGCTCATCAGCTGACTTCTTTTTTTAACCTTTAGTAAGTAAAACAGAACGTGGTCTACAGTATTTTAATCGAACTGGCCCAAGTTTTTAAAAAAAGAAACCTGCATTGACGCGTTTGATCCGCCACTCGGTCGGTGGCTAAGCACCCTCCTGACAAGGGCTGTCTTTCCTTCCCGGGATCTAGCGAATGACTTGGCAGAAGGGGCAGCCATAGCAGAGGTTTCTAATTGATTGCTCATTTGTCTTCAGCCCCAGGGCTCCAGTTAAGCACTTAAATCTGTGCTTGAGGTTGAAGACATTAGTGCTGCCGATTTCGAGGTTTGGCACATTTACTGGCTGGACTGGGGCCTGATCTTCTTTCCCGCAATTAGTTTCAGGCTGCTTGTTATTTAAATCCCTGTTGCTTCCTTCACAGGGGGAGGAATCGGGCATGCTTGGAGTGAGCGGTTACGTGGAGTATCTCCGGGAGCAGGAGGTGTCGGAGCGCTGGTTCCGGTACAACCCGCGGCTCACGTGCATTTACTGCGCCAAATCCTTCAACCAGAAAGGCAGCCTGGACCGGCACATGCGCCTCCACATGGGCATCACGCCCTTCGTCTGCCGCATGTGTGGGAAGAAATACACCCGCAAGGATCAGCTGGAGTATCACATCCGCAAGCACACGGGCAACAAGCCCTTCCATTGCCACGTCTGCGGCAAGAGCTTCCCCTTCCAGGCCATCCTCAACCAGCACTTTCGCAAGAACCACCCTGGCTGTTTGCCTCTGGAGGGGCCTCACAGCATCTCCCCCGAGACCACGGTCACGTCTCGGGGGCAGGCGGAGGAGGAATCGCCTCCGCAGGAGGAGGCTGTCGCCGTGGGGGAGACGGCACAGGGATCTGTGTCCACGACTGGGCCAGACTGAGGCACGGCTGCGGAATCTGGGGAGAAAGGACCGTCTTCCCGCTTTTGGCTCTGAAGAGTCGGCGCCAACCTGGCAGGCTGGTACTGTGATTAGTGCAATGCCACCACTGGACGGAAAGAAGCTCCCGAGATGTTGCCAAAATAGAAACCTCTTTCTCTCTCTCTCACACGCACCCACACACACGCACGTAGAGTGTCAAAAGTTTTTCTCCCTTTTTCCTCCTCTCAGAGAAAAACAAAACAACTGTGTCAATCAACTTCTTATTCAGGGATCGACAGGATTTTAGATTTTTTTACTGTTCCATAGCGATCTGGGACGAGCAGTCATTTGTACTTCTCGACAGCGCTTTGGCCCAGCAGCTGGGTCCCGCCGGCGGAGCAGACCCGGTGAGCCTCGCCTGCGGGGCTGCTCCTCGCCACATCTGCTGGTCCAGCTCCAGGGGAGAGCAGGGGCAAGGGGCTGCTGGCTTCCTCCCCTCCCCAGGTAGCTGCCACGTTAAAGAAAACAAAAAGACTGTCCTGGTGGAACCTGCCTTGCCCAGGTGTATTTATCCCTGCTGTCTTATTTTTGGTGTGTCTCTTTTTACATTTTTTACTTAAGCTATTACTTTAGGGCTTTTGGCTTGCCCCGTTCCAGGCGCACGGCCTCAACGTCCCTTGTTGAAAGCGGGCACGGCTCTAAAGGGGTGTTCTAGAGGTCAGCAAAATTTGGAGCGCTTTGGCTACTGGAAGTGGAATTTAGCAGCTGTGAGGTTTGCATTAGACTCTGGTGCGCTGGGAGAAGGGTTGGAGGGGTCTTTCGGAGGAGGCTGTGCTTCGCTGCCACTGATCTGGAGAGTTCGGAGCGCTCGGGCGGCCTGACCGGCGTGCTGCCGTGCCTCAGGCGTCGCCGGGCGTTAGGAAGAGTTTTTCTGGACTGGCTGAATTGTGGAGTTAGAGGCTGGCTACCAAAGTCGTCCTTCACCCCTACTCCCTGCTTGACACGCACTTGATCTTTTCTAACAGCAATATGGTATTCGGAGATACTATCGTCCCAGCCAAGCAATCCTGGGTGGTTGCTTTTAGATGTGTTTCTACAAACTAGTTTGATAACTTTTTTTATCAATGAAATGCAAAAAGAAAAGAAAACCCTACTTTATTTCCTCATAACAGTTCAGGAAACTTAAAAGCAAGTGGTTCCTATAGCAATCACAACCCTGTCCCCTTGCATGGACTTAAACTTTTGTATTCTAAGCAGCTCTGAAGTTTAGAGCAGGTTTAGCAAGCCCGCAGAGACATGCCTGCGTTGTGTATTGTAGGTGTTTGCACGTGCTTACGTGTTTCCTAAACGGAAAAGCATGGGACAGGTAGATAAGTGCAAATATCTTGACATCTTTTGAAGAAGTCGTTTAAAAAATATGCAATACTTCTAGAGTTTTCTCTGGTTCTGATGCCAAGTTGTTCATGACGGAGAGAGAAAATGAACGACAGGTTGCGCAGATCAGGTTTGGGAGAGGCTGTTGGGTTGAAGGAGTTCTCTTGAGGATGTATAACATGTACAATGAGGAATGGTGAAGTTCTGATCCTTGAGGTGATGGGAGGAACAAGGAGACACTGAAGAAGGAATACCCTTCATCTTGCTTTGGCAAAACAAGCTGGGTGAGCAGTTGGGCTTGGTGGGCAGGAGTGAAAATTTACTGAGTGAAAATAAAGTGTGCCCTGCAGTCTGACTGCACAGTTTGGGGCACGTGGAAACGTCTCCGGCCCTTGGTTTCCCCACCTGCAAACAGGGACTCGGGAACATTTTCCTGCCCCTTCAGAGGGAAGAATTTGGAGAAGGGTGATGTATTCTCACCTCGCTTTGTACATTTGTCTCTGAGTGAAGGGTCTCATTGTTCTTCCCATGTCTCTCTCAAAAAGTAGATGTGGTTCTAACGGTTTTGTGTGTGTGTGTAAGGGAAGGGCTTGGTGCAGGATCATGTGTGACGGGGATGTGCTTCTAAGAGAGGAACCTTTGCAGGTGTTCTGAGCTGGACACCTGCAAAGTACAATTTCATTGACCATTTCAAGCAGGAAAACTGATATTTCACCCCTGTTTTCCTTTTGTCCCTTCTTCCTCCTCTCCTGTCAAGTGCATTGTCGCACAGTGAATGATTTTCTAAGCAGCCACCCCAGGGACCTGCCCCGTTGGGTTTTCTGACGAAGGTCAAACAGAGTCGTACCAGAACAGTAAGGCTGCCAGAGAGCAGTCACAGAAGATGAGAGATGGGAGGGTGGCTAAGGTGGGTTTTGTTGCAATCGAGATGCACGAGGAGCAGAGATGTGCAGAGTATGCTGCTTTAGTCATAGCTTTTGAAGTTACCAAAAATCAAAAAGAAAAAAAGTTAAAAACCTTGAAATCCTATCCTGTTCACACTAGAGAGCAGCAAAAGTTACTTTTAGTTGCTTATAAGATTTTTAAGTGTTTTAAAATAGAACTTTTAAAAGAATACTACCAAACTATAAAAACATAAAATTATTTATATACATAGATTATATATAAATATAGTGGAAAGTTTCCCTGCTAAGCTTGCTGTGAAGAGAAGGGTGAAGGTGCAGTAACTGCTATACAAGCAACATTTTTCTGAAACAGATGGCAACCGACCCATCAACGCGTAGCGATGAGAGGCTGACATAAAATGGTGAATGCCTTCATTCCTATGGCATAGCTGTGAGTTTCCTGAGCAGGTTTTTGTTTTACTGTATCGATACTGTGAACGGAGGAGCGTCCTGACAGCCAGGATGCCAGCAGCGTGTCCTGCTTTGCTGATTCACTACTTCCCATTGGCCTGGTGAAAACCATGAAATTGGTCCTTCATATCATACCGGGCTGGTCTGAAAACAAAGCTTGTGAAAGGTTTATTTTTAACTCGTTTATGTTTTTTGTCTTGTTTTGCTTTGCTTTGTTGTTTTTGTTTTCTTTTTTTTTTTATTTCTTTTTTTGGTGCAGAGGTTGCCACTGTATAAATGATCGTTTCTGATTGCATGCAAAAGAGCCAATATTCTTGCCCGGGCCTCGCTGAGGTGACGTTTATAGCTTGTAGCTAGAGTCAGTATAAGGTATGGTAGTGGGAATCATTTTAATATTATTTCTGTACATTTAATGGATGTGTATGTGTATGTACGTGTGGGAAACATGGTGTCTCTCATGTTTTCTTGAACAATGCTGAAATCAGTTTAGGCCCATCTGCACTAGAAGATGGCACCAGTTCAGAAGGAATCTTTTATTAAACTTTTCTTTCAGCAGTTGACTTCCTCAGTGCAGATGGGGCCAAAGTTCAAGAAAAAAGGGTTTGGAGGTTGTGTATGGTATGGAAAAACCTCATGTGAATTTTCTGGCAGTGGCAGAGCTGCTTTCCATAGCAGAATGATACCGACTTCCGTTGTCTCTCCCTTGGCAAACCGTGTAGCTCTTCACAGTTGCATCGAAGCTGTGGAGAATCAGATGCCAAAGTTCCAAGTGCGAATGCATTTGGGATGGGCTGAGGCACAGCTTTGCATTTCCACGTCTAGCTGCAGCTTCCTCTCCTCTGCCAAAACTGTGATTTCAACTGTGATTTAAGGAGGACGTGAAGAGAACTCTGTTGTATTTCAATACCTCTGTACGTAACATTTCTGTCCACTTCAGAATTAGGGCTCTAACCTGTTTGTTTGCTTGCGTCAGGCAACAGGAGGAACACTTTCTATTCATGCAGTTTTCTTTCTTGGAGGGGGAACACATTTCTTAGTTCTTTGCTGCAGCAGAGAAACCTTCCAAATGTGAAGCGTTGCAGTTATCTCCTTGAGCCCACAGAGAGCCCCGGTGCCAGGTCACAGCAGAGTGACGGAGTGATGGTTGCCGTGGCCAATTCCCTGCTGCTACCAGGTTCCCTGTGAATAGCTGTGAAAATAATGAGAATTGTGTTAATACTGTGCTGCTGCCGGGGGGAAAAGCTAAACCTCTTGTCTCTGGAGGATGACTGATGGGAAGCTGGGAGAGGGAAAAAGCAGAAGGTCTTTCTCCTCTCTTGCAATGGGAATATGTGAAAGCAAACTGTGCTTTATTTCCAGCAGCTAGATAGAGAAGGATGAATGAGGAGGCTTTACAAAATGTGAACTTATAACAGGAGGCTGAGAACACCCTTAGAGCCGCTCAGTGATGTGCAGGGATATCAGCCTGGCAGGCTGTCAGAGCAGCCCATGCAGATGGGCAATCCCTTGCTTGTCCTCTCAGCATTGTTCAGCCATCAGGCTTAGTCCTTTGACTTACCTACTTCTTTTCTACAAAGTTTTCAAGCTGTGATCTGTATAATTTCTGTTTCAGAAGTTTGAGTGGCTGAAAGGCAGGAAGACTGGATAGTGTTTTTTGTCTCTGCTGCTGTTCTAAATCCAGCTGAGGTCAGTAGCGACTGACTTCCCACCTGACAGCTATTCAGAACTAAAATTGCATTTGGAACAAGCTGCAGTCTTGCTGAAAAGTGTAGCAGGGCAGGCTTGGCGGGGAGGGCATGGAGCCAGGACTTCAGCCTGCTGTGAGATCAAAGCTGAAGTAAATCAACGGGACAGATCTGCCTGTTTGTTGTCCTCCTGCTTTGTGACAGCAAGGTGACTTTGTTTTCCAGGGCAGGCCGTCCCATGCCTCTAGGCAGTTGTGATTTAACTTAAAAGTGTGATTCGTAGTCAAAAGCCTGATGCTCAGTTTGGTAAATTATTTGGTCTTTGAGCAGAGTACTTCTGCTGCTTTAGGGTGATTCAACCCTAACCTTGCATTTGCAAGAGCAGAGCTGTAGGTTTTGTTTGCTGCTGAATTCATCTCTCCTGCAGAACTCAATGTGTAAATGGAAAGACAGCAGAAAAGGTGCAGTTTATTTGGGTGGAAGGTTGCTTGTGAGGTAGACCGAGTCATACATCTATAAAACCAACAGCACCCCTTAAACTTATTATTTAAACTTTGTAAAATTCTCCTCTTTGATCCATGACCTGCCTGCCAGTTTAGCTGTACCAGCATCCAAGTGTTTCTGTAGATTAGGGACACCAAATGCTGTTCTTGCTCTACTGGAAACATTTTGGGGATGGGAGAAGTCAAGGAGCTGTAATTCAGGAAGCTTCTAATACTTGTCATGGTTTGAGCTCCAGGTTTCCCCTGGGAGCTGAGCTGGTAGCCAGGACTGAGTCAGAAATCTGGGGTCTTTCGATGGAGCTGCCGCTGAGTGCGGCGTGGCCTGGTCTGGCCAGAACCATGGTCTCAGAGATAAGTGTTACTCCTGTCATGAGGTGAGGTCCATGCACAGAAGAGCTTTGACATCTTCAGTGGAAGGTCCTAAAGAGGAGCCATATATCTTTGTTTTAATCATTGTCATTCAAAGGACATTTTAATGTAAAATACATACATACACATGTATGTACATTTATATATATTTATATATATTTGTAACCAAATGAAAGCTAGAACTATGCAAACACTACTGGCTGCTGCTTAAAACTAATGTCTACCATAAATAGAGTAGATTTGGATTAGATTTGTTGGTGGGGTTTTTTTGTTTATTTGTTTTGGTTTTTTTAAACAAAATGCAGCAGACCAAAGTTCTGCTGCACTTAGTCTTACTAGAAACTTAGATTATTCCTAATCTGGAACCAACTCAAGTGGGTTATAAAATTACCTAGAGTCCTACCATCTCTAACCTATTTCCAGCCTTGGTATTGTTGCTTTCTTTTGCAAAACATAGGAGAACACAGAGGCTGGGACTGGGAGAGATTGAATGAGTGGTTAGAAGAGAAATAGAATCGAGGAAGGACTGGGAGCATTTTCTTTTGGACATACGATTGATTTGGCTTCCAGGGATCTTACTACTCGTGCAACAGTCCGTTGCTGGGATGGAGGCAGTAATCAGAGCATCCCCAGGCTCAGCGCAGGCCCAGTGGAGGTATTGGAAGCCTTCCCACTGAATCTGATGGTACCACTCTGCTGGGAGAGTAGAAACCATGTGGCTTCTACCATTTCTTTGTCAGATCCAATCTTTGCTTTTAGGATTAACTATAGCATATCCAACGGTAATCTTCAGTGCCCTTTGACTTTTTATTCCTGGGGACTGTAGAAAATTCAGGTTTCCTATGACATTATCCTCATGCCAACTGTGAACAAGTTACTACTGCTTCTTATAATTTATTGTCTTTCTGTTCCTGAACATCTGTGTGATCCAGCTGTTTACCAGCACCACCTTCCAGTGCTTCATTAGCTTTTATGCACAGGGAATTGTTGCAATGGGTAAGTTGACTATGCTAGTTGGAAGAGTAGAAGCCTTTGGAGAATGACTTTTGCTTCCTCTAGCTGTCATTAGGGAGTGCACACACACATACCTGTATATACATATATATGTATACTTATTTAAAGTGTTTCAGTATAAACTCATTTAGCATTATTATTTAATTTATATTTTAATCCAGTTGTAAACCAAAGTATTACAGCTTGTGAAATGATGCATCATGGAAATAGAGGGAACCTTTTTAGATGGGAGCTCTGAAAGATCTTTGCTGACAAAAACATGGATACAGACAAGACTTAAGAACTCATGCTGCTGAAGTCCCAGAGATTTGCAGCAATGGAATGGTTTCAGACTTGCTGGGTATAGTCTGATGGTGGGGAGGCAGCGTGCGTTACCATTTGAAAACACTGATGCGTTTGGTAACATGGACCTGAAGTGACTCCGTGTGGTCCTCTGCCTGCTGCCTGACCCCTTCCTTATAAATGTCAGGTTTGAGTGGATTTTTGTAAACATGCATTGAAAAGACAGGACAGGCTGGCTCAGTTCTGGCACTGCTTCTGTCTGCATCCCCTTTGGCTTGCTGCTTCCTGCTGTGGCATCTAACAAGGGTTGGAGCTGAGAGGTCTTTGCTGAGATGGAGTATAGCTGCCACCAGCCCAGGTGCTCCTGGGCTTTGGCTCATCTGTGCTGTCAGAGCAATTGAAGCAATTGAAGCAACTCACAAGGTGGGGGTCAGAACAGACATAAGGAAAAAGTTCTTCAGTATGAGGGTATTAGATCCCTGGAATAGGTTGCCCAGACAGGTGGTGGAGGCCCCATCCCTGGGGACATTCAAGATCAGGCTGGATGAAGCTCTGAGTAGCCTGATCTAGTTGGAGATGTCCCTGCTTATTGCCAGGGGGATTGGACTAGATGACCTTTGGAGGTCCCTTCCAGCCCAGACTTTCTGTGATTCTATGATTCTATTTACTGATGTCTAGAGGTGGTTGGTGGTTTTTTAAGTAACTGCTGTGGAGGTGTGTGTTCTGCTGTCACCCACCGGGAGAAAAAATAGTTTCAAAGATAAAATCTTACTGATTCTTCTGTGCCAGGGAGTAATTGCCTTTCTAAGGAATTAGCAAACACTAAAACCAAGTTCACCTCTAACAATGTCCCACAGGCTTGGCAGCAGCTCTGCTTCCTCTTGCTTGTCTGCTCAGCCTGCATGCTAGGGCGTCTTCTTAAGCAAGGTTTCCCTGCATCCCTTATATCGAGCAGGGTGATGTTCCACCTCTCACACACTGCCAACCACATGCAGCTCAGTTTTTAGCTACTAGATCTGGCCAGTACAAAAGCACTGAAGCTAATCTATTTCTCATTGTAGTCCCCAGGTATCGCGGGTTGAATATGAGACCCCTGCTGTACCAGCATTTAGGAACATCATCCTTCACATCAAATCCCTTCTGATTGAGGCATCCTGTAAGCAACCTCAGCACAAAGGTGCTTCTCAGGGCAGCTGTTGGGACAAACTGGTCCCGACACCAGCAGCAGATCCTGTCTGAGGTACCTTAGACCAAGTGCTGGCTACTCATTGAGCAAAAAGGAATTATATAATTGAGACAGTTGGATGTGGACTTTCTGTCTTTTTTTGTTGTTGTTCAAATAACTTTCAATAATTTTTTTTTTCTTTTAACTAAAAGGTAGCCCTTTCCACTGAAAACTTCCCGAGTTGATATTAAGTAGCACTAGTGTCAGAATGCTGCATCCAGGGGCTGTTTGGTGTTCAGTGGGTTGGTGATGCTCTGTAAGCCTGAGGCTTTGGCTGAGGAGGTGGTGACTGACTGCATGCTGCTGGCTGGCTTTCCCTAGAATCATTCTGATGGCTTTAGGACCCAGGCCAAAAATGCTTCTTTTATGCTTTAAAGCTTTAATTTTTTTTCATGGAAGTGTTGAAAAAAATCTTAGATCCCTCCCCAATTAGTTTTTTGTTCTGTTTAGTTAAATTCTCATCTGGCATCAGTTTATGATCTAAGAATGATTTCTACAACACCTATGGGTAGGGTTTTCTAGGACTTTGCAGATGACAGAAGGTCTAAAACTTGTGGCTGTAGGAGGTGATGTTTGTGACATGGTTTTTATGCTGTGGTAGAGGTTGGGAGGGGTGAGGAAGGGTCTTTTCAGAAAGATCTCTGTCACGTTGTGGACTGAGTCACTGGGTACTGGTGCCTGCTTGCTGGGGTCTGTGAGGTTAGAAGCATAGATGGGATTTTCTCTGGATATTTTTCTTGTGGCTTCCTGTTGCGTGAGAGCTTCAGCTCTAGCAGCAAACAGATGCAGCTGCCTCCAGCTACAGGAACACAGTCAGCCCCAAAGCAGTGCATCAGGAGCCTGTGTGGGAATCTTAGGAGGGGAATTGTGCCCCCTCAGAACCAAAATGTAGCTGAACTTGTGAAAGACTTCTGTGAATGAGGAGTTAAACCTGCTTGCAGCAGGGTGGTGGAGCAGGCCTGAGGGTTGTGGCTATTAATGTGTTCAGAGCATTGTTTTTGCAGGGTGAGATGGTCCACTTCAGAGATATGGGCAAAGGAAAGTTTGAACCCCGTGTTCTCATTGCAGGTTTCTGCCAAGAACAGCCCCAGGTAGGTCGCTGCCGTTGATGGGGTGGAGGGGGAGTTGTGCAGCATCCTGTTACATGGCTGCGAGTATGTGTGACATGGGGGGCTGGGTGCCCCGAGCCAGAGGGGCCCCAGGCAAATGGGCACCTGCTAAGACTAGTAGGATGGTGCAGTGTTCCCAAAAAAGGGGTCTCAGCTGTGCCCATCATGCTTGTGGGGTAGCACACCCCACTGTCAGCACAGTTACCCATTTAGTGCGTCACAGATGTTCATCTTTATATATTGACTGGCAAGCTCAGAGTTTTCTGATGAGCTGGTGAGTAGCTTAAGGGGCCATGTCCCTGCAGAACTGGCAGAGGGAAAGCAAGCAGTGTGGCATTTGTGCCCCAGGTAGAGCCCAGACCTTTCAGCCCCAGGGACAGAGAGCTCAAGACCTGATCTTGTCGCCAGGGGAGGCGACTCAGGTGTGTGGTTTTCCTCTGCTAGAAAGAAGCTATCATGTCTGCTGGAAAAACCACACACAGGAATCTGGAGATTCCCAAAATGGGAGATGATACCCAAAATATGAAAAGGGCTTATCTGTTTTCAGCACTGCCTGGGGCTGTTGGTTCTGGAAACCAGCCGGAGGTGTGGGGTAGCATATGTGAAATGATGGCAAAGTGTCATTAGGAAGAAGTGTGCATGTGTGTCTAGCACATGGTGGACGCTGTGGGCAGGGAAATGCAGGTCTCAGAAGCTGCATGTGTCCAGGAGCACACAGGAAATCCTTCTGCCTTGGGAGACAGGTGTGCAAAGACACCTGTACCCTGTCCTACAGCGTTAGAGCTGAGCATTGCCAGTGGTTTCTATCCTGGAGCTGTGAGTGGTAACAAAGGAAAATAAACCAGTCCCTAGAGGAGGTAAATTTGCTGTGTGGAATTCAGAAACACACTTGGAAGGAACTGAAGGCTGGAAGGGGGTAGCACCAGATTTCAAATGATGTTTTCTGAATGTTAAGTTTTCTAGCATGTGTTTAAGCTATTGAAGCCTGAAGTTTGCTTCCATTTCAGCACTCTCCTTCACTGATGTCACTTCTTCAATTTAAACTCATCAGCTAGGGAGAGGGTGCAGAGAAGACAGAGCCAAACTGCTCAGAGGTGCACAGTGGAAGGAAGAGCAGCAGTGGGCACAAGTTTATACAAGGGACATTCAGGTTAGGTACTACAACATGTTTTTTCACCAGGAGTATAGCCAAACAGTATTGGAACAGGTTGTCCAGAGACACTGTGAAATCTCTAGCCTGGGAGATATGCCAGATTGGACTGGGCAAGACCCCAAGTCACCTGCTGGAAGTCAGCCCTGAGCTGAGGGGGGAGGCAGGGTGGGGACCCAGAGGCCTCCCTCCCACCCTCCTTTCTCTGCCATGCCCCTGGGCTGTTGGGTATTGCCCCACCTCACAGTAAGAAACAAGGGATAGAGAGTTTGATCCTACCAGTACATTTCCAGTTAGGAATATCATCTTGGCTGCCATGGTCTGTGGAGAAGCCCAGCTGCTCCCCTTGTGTGACTGCAGCCTCCAGGTTCCTGCTGCCATTTTAGGCTATGCCAAGCTGTATTTTTGTTACTTGTTTTTAATATTATCATGTAAAAATGGGCAGCTTTCATGGGCTTCCTAGTTCATATCATTTATGCTTTTGAAACATATTCAGGTATCTTTTAAATACTGCTGTGTAAGTTCCTTGTTTAACCTGACATATTCTAATTTATTATTTTACTGCAGTTATCTAAGGCAGTACTTAAAAAAACAGTGCATTAATTTTTTTTGCAGACTGTCATCTAAGTTTTACTGTCAATGTACTTACCCCTCTCCCCCCCCAGATCTATGGTGGAATGTCTTCATTATTTTTATATCACAGTGGAGTTTATTTATTTAAACCTTCCTATTACCTTTGCAGTCAGACCCAATATCATTGGCTATGAAACTGTGAAACTAATTAAAACTAAAAATGCAGAGAGATTGGTTAGTGTTACTGCTGGTTGTAGAATACAGAAGGTAACAGCATAAAAGGAGAAAAACAAAAATTGAAATTACTAAGTCTGGGGTGAGGGTAGGAATTATGAAACTACAGCAGAGAAACTTCTTGGAAATGAGTTTTAATGTGATGATGTTACTTCACTGGTTCCCCATTTGCTGAAGTTTAAAAGCTGTTTCTTGAGACCGAGAGCTTTGCCTGGGGTCCATTTGTTCATCTGCACGCCCAGGGCATTGGTTTGATGTGGGAATTTGTGCTCCCATGATGTTTCTTTATCTTAGAGTTTATGTATCTAAGGGAACTATGGATTACTGGGAAGCTTTTACTTAACGCGTCATTGCCTGTAAGTCAGTAATGGAACACAGCTCTTGGCCTGAAGAGGCAAGGGCCAGTGGTGAGAAGAAGGTACCATGTCCTGGCAGCTGCGGCTACGCTAAGGTGGATGGTCCAGTTCTCCTGCCCGAGGGCAGCTTTGACAGTGGCCCCCTTGCAGCCATCCCCTGCCCACAGGGTGCTTTCAGTCAGCTGCCACTCCACAATCCACTTGAATTAGTCCTAAGTTTGCTTCCCATAAAAGAACATGGGGATGTTTGTTGGCACAGGCCGAGGGCAACCGGATCTCTGATAGAGGTGTAAGGAATGGATGCATAGGTACTTTTCTCATGTGTTAGGTTATGCTGTTGAGGGAAGCAGCCCATCAGGACTGCTGGTGGATCTGAGTTGGAGAGCAGAATTTTGTCATACCCTTTGCTTAAGAGTGATTCCTTTTGGCTCCTCTGAAGTGCCTGCCTGGGCAGAAAGCTGACGTGTGACAGCTTTCAGGGCTACGTTGTCACAGGGCAAAGTGACTGGGAGAAGTATTTTGAAGTGAGAGGGGAGCGTTGTCATTCAAATACCATGTTTCTTTTATGTTTGTGTATGTAGTATTTGCTGACAGGACAGGCCAAGGGGTGTGAGAGCAATCCCTCTTGGTGGCAAAACAGGGACTGTGCTGAAGTAGCTCTTTTAAAAGCTGAGTTAGGAAGAGAATAATAGGTGACTGTATATTCTTGTGTTAATGTGTTCCTCACCTTGTGCCCCACTCTTGCCTGGAGGGTTGGCAAAGGACAAGACTGGATCGGAGGCTAGCTGACAGAAGTGAAAACAAGCTATTCAAAGTACTGCTCTTGTCTGAGAAGGGAAGGGACGTGGTTTCCCACTAAGCCTCTGGTATCATAACTGGGAGCTTCAGCTAGTGTTTGTCTGTGACACTGCCCTCTTCCCCCTCCTTCCCCTGGCGTGACCCCACCTTTCCTGTACAACATTGTCAATAGGACACCAGTAACTCTCTTTAACATGTCCATTAAACTGCTCAGAGCATGAGATGCTGTCCTGTGTTGTCGCACAGTGACGCTGCAGCAGACGAGCTGTGACCGAGCGCCCTGTTCAGCTGAACAGTAACCCCCAAAGAGGGACACTGATGATTAAGCACTTCCTTGTGGAGCAGTGGAAGAGTGTTGTAAACAACCTAAGTGGCTTTGCATAGCAATTTGCTAATCAAATTTGATTTCGTAATGAACTAAACTGACAATCAATTTCTAAAATATAAAAGCCTCTTAGAGGGAATAGTCAAGTGTGTCTCAACAGAGAGATTTGACTGGGATAAGTCTTAAGAAAAAGCACAGGATTTTTTTCCCTTTTTTTTTTTTTTTTTTTTTTAAGCAATCACTCCAGCAATTGAGTTGCATTAAGCAGCAGAAGATTCACAGGACAGTAACTACCTCTGTCTCTCAGAGTGCTGAGGTTACCACACTACATACTCTATCAGCAAAGCTTTCACTTAAAACAGATTTGGTTTCCTTACCTCTGTGTTTCCGAAATGCAGGTCTGCTCTGTAAAGTGACTCTATGAAAATGGCATCTGGCAGGAGCAGGGGGAAGCCTTTCGGGGTCCACCGTTCCTCTTTGCCGCCAGCTCCTCGCTGTGACCCTTGCAGCTCGGCTCTGGGGCTGTGACAGCTCCGGGGGGGTCCATGGGTTCACCTGTTCTGTGGCACTGCAGAACTGTCCCGTGGGCCAAAGGCTGTTGCCAGAGCTGCCAGGCTGCAGGCTCAGCTTCCTGCACTGGGAAACTGGCTAATGCTGAGGCAGGTAGGAGTGGACTCCATCTCCCTCCTGCCTCCAAGGAAGCAGGCAGCAGTAAAAAAAGCAATAAAATAAAATAAAAAATGTTTTTATATGTTGTTCATTAGTCAGCAGATCTGCCTCTGCAACTTTATATATATATAAATACACAAACACACAGAGAGCAGATCTCTCATGTGAAAAGGTGCCATTTTTTTCTAACGGAGTCCCTTTCCAAACTAGAACAGCACTTTAATAGGTTCCTCTGAAAAAAAATA
>NW_008589920.1:0-14366 GCF_000691845.1 Merops nubicus
CGCAGGACATCATCCTGAAGCGCGCAGCCGACATCGCGGAGGCGCTGTACAGCGTCCCGCGCAACCCCGCGCAGCTCCCGGCGCTCTCCAGCTCCCCGGCCCACAGCAGCATGATGGGCATCAACTCCTACGGCAGCCAGCTGGGCGTCAGCATCTCCGAGTCCACCCAGGCCAACAACCAAGGTGAGCGCCGCGGGGAGCCCCCGGGCCGCGGTCGCCGTGGCTCCCAGAGAAGCTCCTGGGCAGAAAGCTGGGTTTAGCCTGTCAGCGTCAGCAACGGGTGTGTGCTGCCAGTGTGGGTGACACGACACCTGCACTGGGCTCCAGTCACCAAATTAGCTCTGGCTGAAATAATTTCTGAGTATTTTTTGATACCAGCTGGAGCCTGAATTCTCTCCCTGCTTCCCTCTTTTAGGCTGCTGCTTCAGTGCTAGTTCTACCCACATACGTGTGTCATATGTCTTACATTTACTCCAAATATTTTACTGTTAGGAAAACATGCCCCCAAATGCTGTATCAACAGTGATACACCACGGGAGGAACAGCAGCTTTGTGCATTTTCCTGATTCTGGGATATTTTGACTTTTAGCACTTGATTCCAGTCAGGCACAGTCGGTGGCTGGTGGTGCTGAATACTCTGAGGCAGGAAAACCCTGTGAGGTGGTGGGGATAGTGCACGTTAAAATTCATCATGGAGAAAAATATGCCAGTTTTTTAAATAAGGTCTTACCTGAATTAGAACTTCATAACAAAAATGGGCAAAAATAACTTGATATCTAAATGGTAACCGCTTTTAAAGTAGCTCTTGGATCACTTCTTGTTAATGAAAGCTCCTCTGTGGCAAAAACCTTTTTCCAGCTGTAATTATAGCCTTGTACTTTACTTTACTGCTCATGGCAATGGTGTTCTCCAAGGCTCTTTTTGGAGGAAAAAAAAGCTGCATTTTGGTCATGAAGTATTTGTGTGGTTTTGTTTTGTTTTGTTTTTTCTTTTTTTTAAGACAAAAACATGGTTTTTACTTATCTAGTTTATTCCTTCCCCCAAGCAGAGGATCTTTGAAGTCAAGCTCGAAACAATGTAGGAGTTATAATTCCCCCTTAGTAATCTACTTGCTTTATTTGTAATTCATCCATCATCTGAGAAGTGTAACCTCCTCCTCTATAGTTGTAGAAAATCCCACCTATGTTATAAATTCTGCCTTAGAAGAAGATAAGCATAGACACTGTTTCCCAGGTCTCATAACAAATTTCATCGTTTAACAGATTAAATTTGATGAGAAAAATATACATCAGTTGACTTCAAAAAGTTAGTTTTCTGCATTGTTTTAAAACAATATTGCTTAACTTGAGAGCACGTGCATGAACCCCACTGAATTTAATAGTACTTGTTGAATGCTTTAATTACCCTGTATTTAAGTAAGTAATTTATTTAGCCAGGGAACACACAGGAGGAAGCTTTAAGCCACAGGCATTGACAGGCTTTGCCATGCACTTTGTTTAGGTTACATTCGTAACACGAGCAGCATCTCACCCCGAGGCTACTCCTCCAGCTCCACACCTCAACAGTCCAACTACAGCACTTCCAGCAACAGCATGAACGGCTACAGCAACGTGCCCATGTCCAACCTGGGCGTCCCCGGCTCGCCCGGCTTCATCAACGGCTCTCCCACAGGCTCCCCCTACGGCCGTGAGTGCTGCTGCTCCTGCCCCTCCTCCCCCTCCCCTCAGTCCCCACAGCACAGAACGCACCCAGAGGTGGTTTCAGTGGAGGTTCTCAACGTTTAGTGATGGGTTTTGTAAAAGGTTCTGATTTGTGTCGTGGTATTTTTTAGTATGAGTTAGAAAACCTTCCCACTTTCCAAGAAATATAGAGGAACAGGGACTCCTGCTTGTGTTTCCTCCCTATTTTATCCTTACACAGATTCCTAAGTGAGAAATGAGGTACAACTGGCAGCTTTAGATGATTGAGCAAGTAGCCATCACTGTTAGCATCAAGACTACTCTGAAGCCTCTGCAAAAGCCACTCTAAAATAATCTTCCTGTCTATCAACTGCATCATCAATAACAGAGCTGAGCTGTGCAGTAATTTCCTGTGAGACACTTACCTTGATAACCAGGAATATAACAACAGTGGAATTAAGTTCTGGAAGTTAGTATTATTGCATCTCTAGCTACTAGTTTTACTGTGAGCAAATCACTGTTCCTTCCATGCCTTGATTTCTCTCTAGCAGAAGTGTGTGTGTATTTTTTATATATATATAATACATATATTTTATATATATATATGTAAAGGATGAACGGTTGAACAGCCATTTCCTTATTGACTTATTTAGTTATTTACCCACACTATAGCTTAAGAAGGGTAGAGCTCCCAGTAACGTCAGGATCGTGCCTGTCCAGAAAACCTCTGGAAACCTCCTGCAGAATATGATTGTATTTTATTGACAGTCACATCATCTGTGTCAGGACTGCCCTGCTTTGCTGGGATGATGAAGGTTCCTGGCTGCACTGAATCTGCCAAACAAAATCCTCACAGTCTGAGCTGTAATTTGAGGCTAGGGTGGAACTCAAGGGTGCTCAGGTACTTTTGATACTTGCCCTGTTCTGGAGTTTGCCTCTGGCTGCAATAAGGAAATGTGGTGCTATTCTGATTTCAAACTAATACTTCCAGAGAGTTGGGGATTCACTTGAACCCACATGAAATATGGTTGTTTGCTCCTTGTTTTGCTGAGAAGTAGCTGATATTTTTCTGGAAGGCAAACAAACAGCTGCTTAGCAACCTATTAGACATATAAGGGGACTGGAAGGCAATTTAGGTTAAAAACTAAGCAACAATTTGAAACATCTCCCCTTAACTCCAGCCAAGGAAATACTGATTTCTAAAAAGCTGGGGAGGACTCAGGGCTTACTGGCCTTCCCAGTGCCCAAAGCACAGACCATAAGTGGGCAGGCTGTTACCCTCTGCTGTTTGCTCAAGTCAGCCCTTGATGACTTGCCCTTTCCTGATGTCCCCTCCCTTCACTGTGAAAACCTGAGCACTCTCTTCTGAACTCCTCAATCAAACCCCCTCTCTACCTGAGGCTCACCGTAACCAGCCAAGTCAAACTGAGAACAAGATCTTTGTTAGGAAGCAAAATGAGTGGACATTTTAACCACCTTTACCACACTTTGATAATTGCATTTCTGATGAGGATTTACGTTTTTTCTTTTGCAGTAATGTCTTCAAGTCCAACAGTTGGCTCCTCCAGCACTTCTTCCATCCTTCCATTCTCCTCTTCCGTATTTCCTGCTGTCAAACAGAAGAGTGCCTTTGCTCCTGTCATCAGACCCCAAGGGTCTCCCTCTCCTGCCTGCTCCAGTGGCAACGGGAATGGGTTTAGAGGTAAGAATGGAGAGGTGATGCCCAGTGTGCCCAGTACCCACGGTGGCAGTGCAGGGAAACACCATCACACTGGCACCATGGGACTCAGCAGCGAAACCCTGACCCAGTCCAGCTGGGTTAAAGCTAAGCCAAGCTTTGTCTGCTCCATTTGAGGCCAACAGGGGACAGACACTCATTGGTACCGTGCAGGATTTGAGCCCCACTGCATTTCCATGCCCACTCCTTTGTGAGGAATGTCTTCTCCTTAGGCTGGGGGGACTTGTAAAACAAACGTCTGCCCTGCAGAGTTAATACACAGCTCTGTAACGTAACAGCCTCGGCCTGAAACCTGCTGCAAGGTTTAGGCTCATACTGGGAATTGAGCCCTATAGTACATTTACAGCCTTTTTAAAGGGGATCTGCAAAACAAATGTGAGTATTAAGATAAGAATGGAAACCTGTACTAAATTCTTTCTTTTAACAGGCTGTGGGGGGGCACGCGGCACATAAATATGCTCCAAGTCTCCATAAAAAAAAGCCTTTATGGGGCCTGAGAAGTCATCTGGCTCCTTCAGACTTCACTGGTGATACCACAGAAAACACAGCCCTGGGAATTCAGCCATGGCGAGAGCCAGTGGTAATCCCAAAATGAGCCTCACAACCCGCACCTGCTGGTTTGGGTGCCTTATAAATCCTTAGCTAGGCCACAGGGATCTACAGAAACTCTGATTATTTTATATAATAAGGAAATTCTAAGTGTGTTGAACAAAAACAATTACATTTTTAAAAGCTAACTTATAGAATTCTGAAAGGGCTTCTTCCCCTGCCCCAATTACATGAAATTCTGCATCTCTAAGATCATCTTCTCCCCGTTAACGAAAGACATTGAGCTACCCATGGAAATGCACAGGCCTCGTGTTGGCAGGGAATGTGATTTCTCTTTCACCCTGTTTAAAGGAGATTAAACAAAGGACTTGAAGCAGCTTTTTAAAACTATAGGTACAGAAAGTTTGTTGGCCCAACAGTTGTAGCTATTTATCTAAACTGCCCAGAAATGGGTTTATTGTTGTCCATGGTGTGTGTGATCACGGTGTGTAAAGAGTCATCACCACTACCTGGTCTGCAGTGAGGATTTTTCATTCTTTTTCTTTTTTGGGGGGAGGGTAGGGGTGCTAGGGGTGCTGTTTGTACTAGCTAGTGAAGGGATGTATCAATTTCACTTCACCAAGAGGGTTTAGCTGTTTGAGGGAGCTGTTCCAAGGTAATGTAAGTTAAACATTTAACTAGCACAGCCTATCAACTGAAGAACAGTTTGCGTGTTTAGCTGAAGCCAGTTGGACAGTGCTATAATCTACAGACAAATCAGTGTGTTCAGAATAGATTTAAGTTGAGAAAGCCTAATTTTGAAGAAGTTACCTAAGGTAGTGCCAACCACAAATCAGGCCAGGGAGAAAATCACTCAAATTGGTTCTGGGAGGCAGATTAAGAAAAAAAACCACAGATTTTTTATTGAAGTTAATACTTTTCCTTGAACAACTGTGTCTGTCCTGTCTCCTCAGCAAGAGTTTCTCTCTTTTTTGACCCATTTGCAAACAGGTAAAATACTAGAGACCATTGGGTGCCATTTGTGCTGTTTAGTGTTTATAATGGATCTTATCCAGTCTATAAATTAGTAATCAATAACTGATTATAAAAATGAAACTTTAATATTAAGTATAACAGAAAAGCTCAAAGCTAAACCCCCAGCCGTGTGTGTTTACTGGCAAAAGTCCACTCTGGAGCTGTTCAGGATTAGGCCATCAGGTCAGGTTGTGATAGGTTCTGCTGCAGTTTGTGCATGTAGAGATGCAGTGACCTGGGCATGGACAGTCCAATACACAAGTTATTAACCACAGCCCTTCCTTTGGGGCCACCTCCTTGTACATCAACACCCTGATGCAGGAGTAACACAGACATGTGCCACAACTGGTAGTTAAATAAGTTTTCAACAGGTACAGGACCTACTACAATGAGACTTGTCAGTCAGACTGCAGCAGCAAGCACCAGCAGAGAGACTCCCAGCAGAGCAGTGGTTGCTCTGCCAAGCTGAACAGGTCTGCCCAAGCTTTGTTAAGCCAGGACTTTGGAAGTGTTTAACTATTTCAGCCATAGATGCAAATTCTGTCCGGCTGAACTATTTAAATTGAAGCAAGCTGGGGAGCACATGCTTTGGAAAGGCTCCAGATCCCCCCAGCCTGATGGCCAAATTAACGTTCCCACGGTGCTGACAGACAGATGTGTCCAGAAAGTCAACAGGAGGGTCCCAAAGAGGCTTCTGGACTGGACTTACCGTGCTGCAGCAGTGGGAGATGGTTAATGTCTGCTAGGCCACCACCCTGCACTGTGAACTAAGAATAGATGTGCTGGTCCTGTTATTTATTTACCTACTTATTTATCAGACTCAGGCATTAGTAACTACTGGTGGAGAGAGAATAGCAGAAGCACAGAGCCAGCAGTAAGTACATGCAGGCTCCTTCCCAAAGCACATCAGACAAGTGCTTTGACATTACATCTCCATTTCCTCACCCATAGTATGGGGAAAACATCTCCCTGATGGGGACTCTTTGAGCTTTAATGTAAGGTTCACAGTGTACTTCAACTACATCTTTTGTTCAAAGGCAAAAGTTTCCTGGGGATGGAGTCTCCATGCTTCTCCCTGCTTCCTGTCACAATGAGACTGTCAGAGATCCCACAGCACTCAGGGTGTGCCACTCCCCTTACGAGCATCAATGAAAATCTAGACTATAGGTTCCACCTATGTAAACCACAGCAGCGACTCAGCCTGCATTAAAACTAAACAGAAGGAGCTGTAGAGGCTTCACCCTCACATTAGTATTCCCTTTCTTCTGGGCAGTCTACAGTAGGGCTGGAAATCTTTTTCCAAAAATAGATTTTGGGTTGAAAGTATTGGTGAAGCTTAAAAGCTGCTGGGACAGTGGGACAGCTGGGAGAATATAGAATCATTAAGAAATTGGAAAAGGCCTCTAAGATCATCACATCCAGCCATCAGCCCAGCACTCCCATGACCACTAAACCAGGGCCCCAAGTGCCATGTCCACATAATTTATTTTTTAACCCCTGCAGGGGTGGTGACTCCACCATCTCCCTGGGCAGCCTGGGCCAAGGCCTCACCACTCTGCCAGGAGAGAAATTCTTCCTAATATGCAAGCTAAAATTCTTCCTAATATGCAGTCTGAGAATAATATGATAATAACCTAAGAATAGATAGAACGTAACTCAAAAATAAGCATGAAACTTGTGTTAGCTACTGGCTTTCAGCTTTGGGCTGCACAACAGAGCCAAGACACGTGGCACCCCCTCAGCTAACCCGTGTGCCACGTGTGCTTCACCTCCTCCACCTGCCACCTGCTCCGCATGCTCACGGCGTGCCGGGCCGTGAGGTGGAGCCCATGCAGCAATCCAGGCTGGACACCACTCCCTCCTCAACGCTCTCCAGACTGAGAGCAGCTGACCCTGAGCAAACGGGGCTGTGCTCCACGCATGTCACATGTCAAGGCAGTTTAGAGAGGGCCCTGGGAAGATGTGATGTGACGTGACGCCGCACGGCGCGCTCAGTGCACCGATGCCTCATCGACTCCTCTCAGATGGAAGGCAGCTGATGGGAAGAGCCAGCAAATTGGAAACTGCTGGAACAGCATGGGCCGCTGGCTGCCCAGATTACCTTTGGCCAGCTCAGCACATCTCAACATGAAAATGCAAGCTCAGTTACAAGGAATAGCAGGCAAGCCCCAGAAGGTCAGATGTTCCATTAACCAGCAGGATCCTGGCCAGTCCAAAAGGTATTGACGTCTGGTACCCTTTGGAACAGCACATTTAGCAAAGGGGACATCTGCACTATTCCCTAAAGAAATACAGGGATTTGAGTTGCAGACCCTACTCATCAGTATCTCCTCTTGACAAAGTTAGGGGTGTCAACAGCCCTGGGGCTTCCAGTCCCCTTGCAGTCAGAGGCTCTGCAGGCAGGTCCTGAGGAAGGCAGCTGCTCTGAGGGGTGGGGAAGGGCTGGGCTGCAGAGGGGCTGGCTGGCTCACAGCTACAGAGCCGTGGCTCCTGATTGCTTCCAGCCCAGTGCCTGACCTGCTGCTCCACGCCGGGGCCTAGCTCCAGTCATCACTTAAGACACAGTGTTTTAACATAACTCATAACAGGGATCCGACCAGGGAGAAACAACCTGGCTCTTTCCACACTGGGAGTGTTCAGCAACGTGCTTCTGCCTGAGTCAGACTGATTCCAGAGCTGAGGCAGGGATTTAAGCATGCCAGAGGCTGCACAGGATGCAGAGATGATGTCAATACATATGAAAACGATGTATCTGTCAGCTGATTGAAAGTGATATATTGGAAGGATCAAGTACCTTTTACTCCCCAGTTTATTGGCAGAGGTATAAGGAGCACAGACCACTTCAAAATAAAGCCCTATAAATAGAACTTAACCCTTAAGAACCCTGAAGAAAGAACCCTTTAGAAACTAAACAAAAATACCTCCTGTGATTATGAATTATTCCTCTTTCATTTGATGGGATATTAATTTTAGTAGCTCATCATATGTTGCAGACTTACTTGGGCCAGACAACAGCTCCATTTTTAAAGGCAGAAAACAAAAATCTGCCTTTTAATGGAAGAAAATATTCCAGACTCAGGTGTCACAGACCAAAAAGAGAATATTGGGTAAGATTCAATACTGACTTCTTGGCAGGGAAAACCTTAACCACCTTCTAGTACAACTGGAAAAATATAGAACTGCAGAGGGGCTGCACATTCCTGTGCTCTATAATCAATCACCAAACTAATGCATACAGGATTTTGCAACACATATGTTGATTTTAAGGATGTTCCTAATTAACTTGAACTAAATCAGAATAATTGTTCAGGCAGCATTTGTGCATAGACAGCTTAACACCATGGTGAGAGCATGACTACATCAACACAACTCAATAGAGGAGGCTGAGTGAACTCCATCTCTGGGCTAGCAAAGGTTTTGTAGAGATTTTTTGAAAACATATTATGTAAAATATGGTTTAACTTGCTTATCATCTAAAAGAGACACAACCATTTCTTACTTATTTACCAGTCTGTGGTTAGATGATCAGGACTGGATGGATGAAAATCTCCCATCCAAATACAGAATTTATGAACAAAAATTTTAGAAAAGAAAAACCAAAGGGGGAAAAAAAAAAGGTGTTAATTTCCTATGGAGGAAAAAATAAAAATAAATTATTTAGGAAAAACCTGAAGCTTCTGTTAGTGTTTTAGTTGGAACCACCCTTCCTAGAAGCTGTGATTTATTTCCCTTTCACTCTAGTCTAACAGATAATGGTGCCCTTGATCCAATCAGGAGAAGCCTGCAGATAGGAGCTGCACTTTTTGTCAGGCCAAGGGACAGAGGCACCAGCTCTGCCACCTCCAGCGTGGTGCTTGGGAGGTGCAAACACACCTCTATGTGCAGGGCAGCTGGTGCAGAGGCGTGGCTGGTACTGAGGGCAGGGACAGTCAGAGCAGATGCTCAGAGCAGCACCATGGGTGCACTTGGCCTCCTCAAAGAGCTGTAGAACCCTAAGATTGGAGTTTGCTGGAAACTTAGTGGGAAAAGAAGAAAACCAAATGAGTGAGCAAGACGTTTTACATGGCAGTGATTGGAAATGCTCAGCACCCAACTTCTCTAGGAGCAGTTTTTAAGCTGGGTTGTAATTTAGATGCCAGCAAAGCCCTTGTGATCTCTGCAGCCCCAGCTCAGAGGGTGAGCACACTCACCCCCTGCCCTTCCCAAAGGGCTGCTTGGCTGCAGAGTTCTTTGCCACTACAAAGCAGGACAGCGTTTTCAGGGGCCACTTGTACACACTAGGCTTATCATCATTATTAATTACACCCATTAAAGGTTCCTATCACCGTCGCATCTGGGTACTACCCATGTTTGATTATTTATTTATAAAAAAATTCTCCAACCTTGTGACAATTTTAATCAAGTGTTTCAGCTGATAATTGCAAGCTGTCAAGGTTAATACAATAAGGCTCATCTCTAATTCTTTTTCCATTTCCCTCCAAGAAAAAGAAAAGACCCTCTGGGATAATGACTGTGGTTTCTATATTCCCAACTCATCAGGGAGTGTCCTGCATTGAACCACCTTTATTGAAAAGTTACATCGATTCAATATATAGTAATACAGGCAAAAATAATTACAGCTTTGCTAGTGGTGTAAGACCTTAATCCAAACCTCACAAACATTCAATAAAAAGCGATACAGGCTGGGAATAGGCTCTTGACAGTGTAGCCCCAAAGGGGAGTGGAGGTGGGGTGGAAATGGCCAGAGGAGGGGATGTGAGAGAGAAGCACAGAGCGAAGCTGTTCCGAGGAGCTGGGGGGAGCAGGTGAGAATTCCAGGCAGTGTTCCTCAACCTGCTCGTTCTTTCCTGGAGGAGGGGGTGAAATTGCACCACCAGGATGAAATGCCAGTGAAACAACTAAGCTTTGCTCACCCTCTCTATGTTATGTTATAATTTTTACCTGAATTTGCCCACTGGCAGGTTCTGGCCTGACAACTCCCGAGTAGCTCTGCTCTGGAGCACTTACAACCTGGAATTACAGGCTTGGGCTGGGCAGGGGTGTGACAGAAAGGACAGGAGTGCAGGGACTTGCTGCTTGCTCAGAAGGAAAGAAGGGAGGCAAAGGAGGGATCCCCAGGACCCCAGGGGTGACAGTGTCCCCCTCCAGATTGCAGATGGCAGTTCTGCTCTTGCCAGCACTGGGCTGAGCCCAGGACTGCTGGATAACACAGTATCTTTAATTACACTGTAAAAATGTGCTGCTCCTTCCATTTAAGGAACTTCCCAAAATGCTCTATCTACAAGTAGGCTTTAAAATATTTTTGAAGAGACATGGTAGAAACTCAGGCTTGGTCTCTGCCTTGATGGGCTGGAAGTTTTCCTTGGGTAAAAAAAAAGGAAAATAATGTTGATAACAGTAGCACGAGAAAAAAGCCTTTACACCAGAATGGCCCCTGGGGAACAGAGTGTAAATGACACTGGGAACAGCCCCTGCACATCCCAGATTAAACCTGTACCAGGGTCTGCTGCCTCTGCCCGACCCAAACAGCCCCAGCCAGAGTCTCTGGCCAGGCCAGGAGAAAAGGTGAACCACGGGCATGGCAGCCAGGCACCGTGTGCCCGTGCTCCTGCCTTGGCCTCAGGCAGAAGCTGCAGCCAGGTTACCCCAGACAAACAGCTTAAATTCCTTGAGCCAACCCGGCTGATGGTGCCTGAAGCAGATTAGGGAGCACTGGAGTGGATTGCTCCACTGGGATGGCTGTGGGATGCACACAGCAGCATCTGGAGGGGGCATCAGTCCAAGGCTCCCCCCAGGATTCCTCTTCTGGAGGGCACAAAGGCAGGGATGTGGTCAGTGCACTGTAAGATCAGGGTTTTTTAGGGGGTGAGGACAAGGAAAGGATCAGTCTCAGTGCTGTCAGAAAATGTCTCATTGTCTAATGCAACCCCCTGCCCTCCCCAAAACAGGCACAGAAATATTTACTAACTTTCTTTAGGGTTATGTAAACGACCTGTTTGAAAATCTGTTTGAAAAACTATAGCAAATTCCTACACAATTGAAAAATATTTGACTTCAGACTGTTTGGTTTCACTTTCTCTTTCAGCTATCTGCCAGAATTGGCAGAGACTTCTAGCCCTAGTCAGTTAGAAAATATGAAAATATTTATTTTCCTATTATATTAAATCATAGACCGTATCCACAGTTGTTTAAAATCAACACAGCTCCAATAAAAGAGTCATGTTAGCTGAGGATCTTGCCCTAAGCATTTTTTTAAACACTATGAACATAAGGGTGAAATTAATTCTCATAGGACAGGGCTTTAAACACATGAATAATCCCACAAATTTCAGTGAACATAAATCTTTGCAGGATTAGGACCCTGCACTGCACTGAGGCCCCTTTGAAAATGTGACTGACTCATTTGTTATATAAATACATATAAACTTCACTTACCCCTCAGAACCTTGGGGAACAGCACCAGTCCCAGGCAGCTCCAAACGCTGCTGCTGTCACTTGTGAAGAATACAGCTGCAATTAAAGGCAGTGAGAGTGACTAATAAATAATTTACATAAGCTGGGTGTCCTGGGAGCGTGCCAGGCAAGGCTGCAGTGGCTCAGGCACACGGGGCAAGGCAGGCAAGGAGAGGCAGGGCCACTGCTGCCACCAAAGCCCAGCTCTGGTCACTGGCCAGCAAGTGGGGACTTCTCCTGCTCCGGCCGGGCCCGACAGCAGGGCAGGGGCAGATCCAAACCCCCTGTGCTCTGCCAGCCCCCTCAGGCAGCACACCCCTCGCTGCAGGCACAGGGCAGGCTGGGGGGCAGGGGGAAGACCCCGCTCAGCTCGGGCTTCCAGCAATGACACGGGGCGTCCAACCTGGGAAGGCACCAGGCTGAATTTCTGGGGACAGTGCTGAGCAATGGCCCCTCCAGGGACATCTCTCAGGAGACAAGCACCCCAAAGGGTGCTGTGCAGCTGAAAAGGCCCCTGCTGAGACTCCAGTTAATCCTCAGTCTCATTTGTCCCTTTAAGGACCACAACAGCCCTTGGCTTTTGGTGACTTTCCTAAGTCACCAAAAAATGCTGGACTAACCAGCAGGCTGTCCATGGGCTGTGGAGGTTGTCAGTCTCACCATCTTAGCTCTCACTAGAGCTTCAGCTCAGCTAAACCAAGGCCTAAAGCTGTAGGTTAGAACTGGGAGGCCCAGTTTAAGCTGCAGACTCGGCCGTTGCTGCCACGGTGACCGCGCGCGGAAGGGTGAAGGGCTCAAATGTATTTTGTTCCATAAAACTCTGCCAGAATTTCATCTCTGTCAATTTTCTTTTTCAGCCATGACTGGTCTTGTCGTTCCCCCGATGTAAGGAAGAGGCAGCTTTGCTCCTCTCCCTCTTCCCTTTTTTCCTCTTTTTTTTTCGTTTTTCTTTTACAGCACAAAACTACTTATTGTGATGGACCACTAAAAAGAAAAAAATAGCACTACAAGCTCTTTTTTGGGGGAAGGCCAGGCCCAGGAAAAAAAAAAAAAAAAAAGAACATTTTTTATGGATTGGACAAGATAGAAGTCTGCATCTTTTACCTGTTTCATATTTCTGACACAACCACATCAACTCCTAAAACATTGTGAATGAAGAAGCAGCCGAGAGCCAGGACGAACAACAGTTGGCAGAACGGAACCAGAAATGCAAAGTCTGTCTTGAAAGACATGAAACCTTCCTTAAGATTTGTAAAATATTAAAAGGAGAAAGAAATTGGCAAAACGATTCAAGCTTGATATTTTGGATACAATTTGTTTTACTTTGTAGGGGAAAAAAGTTGAAGTTTCTATTTTCTATGGAGCCTTTCAGATACGATTTAGTTTATGCAGAAAAAAAAATTCAACAAAACAGGGTACCAGCATGAAAGAATTTCTAGGACAAACTGACATGAATGATGGAACTTTGGTGTATGTGTGTATTTGCTTATAGTTTAACCTCTTTAAAAAAATGTAAGATGTTTTACAATTATTTAAATAAATAAACTTGTAACTTATTGTACGTAGAGGTAGAAATTAAACCCTTTTTTGGATTTTTTTCCTCCAATTGTACAATGAAGAAAAATGATGCAAAAATGTAGTGATAAGTTTGAGATATATTATTACTGCTGCAATTGCTCCTCAATTCTTCCCTCTTACTGGATTCACGTGCAAGGATGTACAGGATTCCTTCTGATTAACAAACTCATCAGAGACTTTGACACGAGCGTTGTGGTACACAGGTCACTAGTTCATGTATGAATTTTCATCCTCCTCATCTTTCCCCCTTCCATTTTTTGTGTCAATTAAAATATTCAGGTACTAAGATTAACTGGTAAGCTTCAAAGACCCCGCTGGCAAACGAGTGGCACTTAGGGATTTGAACAAATCGGGTTTTTCATGAGGTACTGAGCTTATTTTATAGATTCAATGTATGAATTAGGAGGGAAAGGGTTCTCTAACGTATTATTTTTCCATGTAGTTAGAACACCTTAAGTTCAGTTATACTTCATATTAAGGGTGCATTTATAAAGGATAAATATGTATTTGAATAATTTATGCACTTTTATCCTGAGTCATTAAAAAAATGGTAAGTATTTTCCATTTATATATTGAGTTGATAGAAGTAATCAATTGCTTTGAATTCTGCATTTTAGTGTAAAAAAAGTTTAGTTTTCCTTTGCATCTCCTCTTCTGAAATTGGAAGGTCACAACAAGTCTGATAAAAAATATCACTAGTTATCTGACTAAACCAGAGACCACTCAAAAGAATTTGATTATTGAAAAGCCATTTTTAGAGGGAAAAAAAAAATTAAATGAGCTACACTACTTAGACCCCACTAAAATCCACCCGATTCAGAGCTGCATGAGCAGTTGTTCCTATGGTAACATCTTTATATCAACAAATACACCCCTAAGGTATGGTCCCTGAAACTGTACTTGTCCATTTGCCCAGCAGGTTTATGGCTGGGTGAGTACAACAGTGGGTTGGGTAGGTGATGTCCAGGCTTGGCATGGTGACACCTGTGATGATGTGCACGGCCGAGCTCACGTGGAGTTAATCTGGGTTAGCAGCAGACTAGAAAGATTCCATCTAGACCTGTGGTCAAACTCAGCCACAACGATTCCTGACCAAGGGGCGTGGTGCTGTGTGTGGTAGGTGGCTCCTAGGCCCTCACCTACTGGACAGACCCTTGGCACAGGACACATAAAATCACCCCCTGCACTAGCCCGGGGCCGTGAGCCTGCTCCTGGGGCAGGCTGGGTGGGAGCAGGTCCTGCCTGGAGCTCTGCTGACCCCAGGACTGCGTGTGACGCACACGGAGACTCGCAGGACGTGTCTGGTGACCTGAACACACGAAGCTGGGGACTGGGAGGTGCTGGGACTGGGCTAC
>NW_008589920.1:14379-15902 GCF_000691845.1 Merops nubicus
CAGAGCTGTTGGGAACCAGCTGCGTGCTCCTGACTGTGCTGGGAGGTGACTGTTGATAGGGGCTTCAGTAGGGGCCTTCTCAATGCTGTCGAATCCAGCTTTTTAAAGCTGGAAGGGTTTTCTGTCTTCTGAAAGTCTAGACCCAGTTTATCCTTTCAGCAAAAATGGCAATTAGAAGAAAATTTGAAGAGGTTTGGTGGGAATAATGTGTTTTTAAGGAGAGTGAATATAGTTAATCAGGGTCTTGCAGTCAGGCTACTCAGTGTCTACACTCCAGAAAAGAAGAAATCAATTAACTCACTGTTAATTATGGTTGCAAGTTCATTGACGCTGCGGGTTCTTTACGTGCCCTTCGTGCCATCAAGGAAGTGGCAGTCGCTGGAGGTCAGAGAGGCAGCCAGCCCTGAAGCCAAGGGATCTGTGAAATAGGAAAGACTCAGAGGAGTTCAGAAGTCTGGAGTTGTAGCTGTGCCCTGTGGGATGCTCACCTCTGGCAATGCAGCAGGGCACAGCCTGGCCTGAGCACTGCTACTCAGAACAACCAAAAACCCCAGACAGCAGAAGTATTTAATACATCCACAGGTGCCCAGCAGGCTGAGTGGGAGATCCAAATTCACATTTGCAATTCTACAAGGGAAAAAGCAGTTTGTTTTTTGAAGTTTGTGGGTAAAACCCTCATAAATCTCAGTGAATTGAGGCCTAGATTTCAAAAAAATATCTGGATGGACCAGGCCTATTTCTAATATATCATCTCCCTTCTTCATTGTGACCTACTGAAAACCCCCAAACAGCTCCAAAGCCTAAAGATGGTGGATTCTCCCCTGCCCTTCTCTGTACAAGTTGCTTTTAGAATTTTACCATCTCTGCCTAGACATTTTCTATGCCCAAAAAATATTCCAGATACAATTTCTAGGAATTTCTAGACCAAATGCTGAGGAGCAGCAGATGGCTACATCTTAACTCCTCTCACACTTTTTAACAAATAAGATTTTCATTACAAAATCTCGGCCAGGAAGGTTTCCAATTTCAAAAATTGAGACATTTCATGGAAAAAAGCTATTCTGTTAATTGCCCACCCTTCTTTTTTATTATTCTTTAGTCAGCAAAGACACATAAAAAAGATCACTGAAGTCTCAGGAAGATTCAGGGAAAAAAACCGACAGGCTGGCTGAAAAAGGAAAGGTTCTGAAGTACTCAACATTCCTGTCACACTTCAGTTATTTTTATTAGCTCCGTCCAGTTAGTCAAGTGGGAGATCCAAGAGTCCAAATGAAAAAGAAAACCTCCCTAAAAAGCTACTTGGAGTACTTAAAGAAATAAGTGTAGCTGCCTGTGTGGATGTAAACACGGAAAATGACTTTTTGTGGTTTGATTTCAACCAAAAAAATGACAAAAATTAAATCTAGGAATAATTTAGCACACGGATTTTGCTCATGCATGGAAGTCATCACACTCAAAGTGAGTGTAGCACTCACTGGTAGCTTTACAAACAAAAATGTGTGTAAATAAATACAATCAGGAAT
>NW_008589920.1:15921-24392 GCF_000691845.1 Merops nubicus
GGCAGTGGCAAAGCACCTAACAAAAAGGAAAAGCAATGTAAAAATTTAGGTGTAAGAAGTTTTTTGGTGTACTAAGGAAATCTGTCCTCTTTTAGTTCTTGCTGTCCACTGCTCCCCAGCAGCTTTCCTTTCTGCCACTAGAGCGACGGAAGCGTTGAGATAGGTAACTCCAAATTTCATCCCAACTTGGAAAGAGTACATTTTATTTCCTTATTTATCTTGGTAGAGCATCTTACTCTCCCTCTTTCTTTGCACACTTCCAATATGCATGGTTTTTAAAGACCGTTTTTCTCCCCCCTGTAAATTAAGGCCTCATTTCTCCCTCCTGTATAGTTTTGGGGTTTGTTTGGGGTTGGCTGGTTGGATTTTTTTGGGTTTTTTTTATTTGCTTTGTCAGTTATATACAGTATGAAGTTGCTATGCACAGAGCTTTTGTAAAGATAGCTTTTTTTTTTTGTTGACTGTTTTTAATGGTCCTACTTATGGAAGAATATCTTGTTTGTAAAATGAATATGTCTACTTCAGTTTTAAACTTTAAATTATCCTAACAAAAAATAAAATTTTTGTACTGTAAACAAGGGGGGGAATTATCTTAATTTCAAAGTATTCAAGATGCTTTAACCTTTATCAGCTTTACAGGTCATTCAAGGTATTTAGGGGAGGAAGGAGGCAGGAGGTAGGATGGCTGCAGTGTCCCCTTTTTCTCAGTAGTATACAAGTGGTCAAGGCACAAAATCAACCCCCAAAAGCACAGGTAAGATGAGGAATTTCTGTGCCCTTTGTAAGGCCACCTATCAAAAAGGTCAATTAGCTTTATTTTACGAGAAAAAAAATAAACCAGAGTGCTGAGAAATGTCTTAGAAAATAGTCCTAGACTGTCTAAACCAGGAATATTCTGTGTTCTTGTGTGAAAATCACTGGGAAGGTTCAAACGAATGAAAATGTTCTTTGATGCTGAAAGCCACTTTTAGTGGCCTTTTTTGACTAACAGAAGACAGAATATCAATGTTTAAACTAATGCCAGATGTCAGGGAAAGCATCTGAAAACATGATGCACTCTCAACCAGGAGCTAAGAAAACAGGGTCTTTAGTAATCTGCTTCAATTGCTCATTCTGGGATAACATGCAATTAGCAGATGACCTTCTTCCCAACAGTGAAACCTGAGTTGTCCACTGTCCTAGTGAAATACCCTTCCTCTCCTCTCAGACAGAGGCCCATTCTATTTCAAATCTGATTCAGCTTTTTTTCCCCTCTTAAGAAATCCCAGCAGTGTATTAAGTGACGATTTTGGTGATAAAACTAACAGTGACTTTGAAAGAGATTCTTAGTCTTTAACAGTGACCTACTGTTATTTTCAAGCAAGGAAGTTTATGATGCAGATGAAAGCCTGGAGATCAGTGTCCTACCACTGATTTCTTACCTCTTTTAAGGACCTGATGATGTCCAAATACAGCACGTGCCTGTGGTGTTACCACTCTCACCTCCAGCTCTGTCCTGTAGCCTCAGCAGCTTCCAAACAATCTGCTGACCGAGGGTGTGCATCAAGTACCCCTGCAAGGGAGAGTCAGCAAAAACATTCACTTCTAAACTAAATAAGCATACAAACGACTGCCCCCAGCCCCAGGTAGTTCAGGTGGTGTCCTCAAAGACTATCTGTACAGAAAGGGAATCTCTAGTTAAAAAAAATCCCAAACTTCTAGGATCAGTAACATTGTCCTGCCAAACCTACTCCATTATCAGTCTTGCTCAGTTCCTAAAAGCCATCATGAAAAGATTTTTCTTGGCCCACATTAAGGCAAATAAAGGGGAGAAATCTGCAACCTTCTTATGTCTTTTATTGAC
This sequence comes from Merops nubicus, assembly GCF_000691845.1. Taxonomy (NCBI): domain Eukaryota; kingdom Metazoa; phylum Chordata; class Aves; order Coraciiformes; family Meropidae; genus Merops; species Merops nubicus. The sequence goes on from NW_008589920.1 coordinate 17,765, forward strand.
CAAGTTTTACAGGAAGCTCAAAGTGTTCAGCCCTCCTTTGTGAGACTGCTGCCACGCTCTGCAGACCCAGCCAGTGGTCCTTTGGCAGAGGCAAGGGGTTTGGACAGCCACTACCTGGTACACTATCAAGAACACCAAAGGAATGTTTCTTCTAATAGTAGAAGTGATAAATGGAACTGGAACTTCTCCTGTGAGTGGCCAGTGACAGCCCAGTCTGGGGAATGGAGGTTCCCAGTCAGACATGGCCACGCTGCCATCTGCACAGTGCTCTGCTTGAAACAGGCCTTCTAGAAAAGCACATTCTCTCCCAGCCACCTTTTTTCTTCACAGGTCTTTTCTAGATGGCTCTTCTCTAAGACCCTGACTTTCACTTTAATAGATGGTGAAACAATAGCCACTCGCTCAGCCACTTCCACCAGGCAGCCAGGGAATTGCCAGACCAGTTAAAATATTTATCTCGGTGACAACACCCAGCTGCTGAGGTGCAAAGATCTGAAGCTTTAATCGCAGCAGGTTATTTAAGCAGGACTGGTCTCATTAACTCCACTCAGGACTGGCTTGAGCAGACAGCTGGTGGCCATAGCAGAGGGTGCAGACGGAGCAGCCACGGCAGAGACGGTGCTGAGCAAACCAGGGCAGATAAGGGGAAGCAGGAAACCCAACACTTCCCCCTACCCTCCTGGAAGGCACCCAAATAGTCCCATGGAGGCAACATAAGAAGGTTGGGGGAAGCACCACAACGGGGAGGGGGGGTGGGGGAAATGAGATCTGCTGTTCTGCTTCCTCCATGTGAAGTTACAACAATAACAGAGAGAGACACGGGAATGACAAGCACCAGCCTGTCACTGCCAGGTCCTTCTCCTGGTGGGGGGATGTGGGTGGAGCACGCTGTTCTGCTGCTGGTCCTCTCCATGGTCTGCAGCACATGGACCTGGGCAAGCTCATCCCAGGTCATTGCTGTCTGTGTGCCCAGACTGAGGCCAGCTGCACAGAGAGGCTCTTGCTGCCCAGCTCTGAGCACAGGCTGGTCTCTGTCTCTGCAGGGAGAAGGTCTCAGCTGCAATTAAAACCAGCTTTAAACCCACCTTACTGAACACCAGATGACAGAGGTTTTAATGAATGTGATTCTGGGTAGAATTGGTCAGAAACTGCATGTAGAGACAGCACTTGAGGAGCAGGGACAAGGGAGGGGAGAGTGGAGGGGGGGAGAAGCAGCACAAGCAGGAAAGCTTGTCCACTGGCAATAACACCTTCACTGCCTGTTTACAAGCTCACAACCTGCCAAGACACGGCCGGATCCTCAGCTACTGCAAACCCCAGTCAGTGGAGATGTACCCATTTATGCCATCTATTGATCTGGCCATATAATTACTTTTCCCTCTGGCCTGCAAACCAGAAGCAGAGCTACAAAACAAGCGGAAAACAACACCCACAAACAAGCACTGGATTTCTCTGACATTCACGCTCGCCCTTGCACAGCACCCAGACGTGCACACCTCACTTTACTCACACTGCAGTGGCCTCTGAGGTCTTCAAACTCCAGCCTGGCAGAGCAGAGGAGCCTCTTACACTGTGTCATACTTCCAAATAACGGTGGCTTTACAGACACACTGTGTTGCCAGTTCCTATGCTGAACAGTCACTCTGATGATCTTTTGCAAACCTCCAACTTCTGCAGGCACAGGAATTTCAGCTTAAGTAACTTTCTGGCCTGTTAATTGGCAAAGGAAGATCCTGAAAAATACAATGCAGCATTTCAGAAAGGCATTGACAGGGATGTTTACAGTTGTGATTACTTTTAATGAGTCATGAGTTTTTAAGATATGGCTCAATTATTTCTTGGATGGATAGAGCTGCCAGTAGAAAGAAGCATTTCCAACAGCAAGTAGCCTTTTGGGGACACTTCAGACCTGTGCTGAGAACGTAACTAACCTTGATGAGAGATTCAAGACCCCCAATTGTCCCAGGTCTGTTTGGTGTACGTGGCTGCAGCAACACACCAGAACTGGCTGATATTTCTGTGGGATCTGCCTGGAGAAGAACTTCCCTCAGCACTTCACTGAGATTGCAGGAACTTGATTGAAATTTAGCAGCAGGGTCCCTCTGACACTGCAATTGCTGTAGTCATTTCTTTGTCTTTAAAATGCCATATAATTGCTAATGTAATTAGTGATGTATACAGAGGGGGCCCGCGCAATTACCAAGTCCTAAGATCAAGTAATTAATGTTCTGTCAACAAAACAGCAACTGTTTCATTAACAACTGTCTGGGTTTGAAAACAGAGCAACTCAGAACGTTACCCACTTGGCTGAGTTTCTCAACAGCAGCAAATTCAAACCCAAAAGATCCCATCCGAGGTGGGCTGAGTGCAGACAGTGGGACTGTGGCATCCTCCACCTACAGCCACCACTCCTGTCTCCTTCCAGCAAGAGGGGGAGTCCTCAATGCTGCTCAGAGAGACAGGGCTCTCACCCGTGTGCTCTGCCTCCCTGCTGGCAATTGGGGTTCCCAGTTTTATGGGAATCATAAAATCATAATCACGAGTATAAAAAACTTGCAGAGGGGTTCAAGGACCTGGGAATTCTTATTAAACATTGTGGGACTTCTTTATTTGGTAAAGTCTCTGACTTTGTTGTCCTTTGGATTTGCTTCATATTTCCACAACCTCAACACCAATCTCCTAACGTAAAAGGAGGACCTGGGTGTTCCCTGATTTTATTTCTTACTCTCCTTCCTTTACAAAACTGATAGTTTTACAAAGAGGTTTTTAACAAAGATTTACCTTGTGTTTTTCCTTATGGACATTTTGTTTTGGCAGCTCACAGCCCTTAAAGTGTTCACCAAACCCATTTTTGTGTATCTTGCTTATCTCCTTGCTTCAATGTCTGTACCAAGAGGCCACGTCCAAGGGTGAATCCTGGCCAAGTGAAGACTGGAAGGAGCTGTACTGCTCCTGCATGTGCTGTGCTGCCTTGAGCACCATCTACTGATTCTTTACCTCCCAGTTTCCTATTTAGAGAGGGATCCACGGTCATCTTCTCCCAGGACACAGACTCAAACTCCTGATGCCCCACAGCACACATCACACTTACAACATGGGAATGGTCCCTGTAGCTCAAAGACAACCCTTGCTGAGCAAAGGCTCTTGGCACCCCCAGCTAAGCTCTGCACTCCACAGCCTCCTAATCCTCTCAGAAGCTGAAGTTTCCATCACTAGCATATTCTCCAAAATCCAGCTTAGAAACCAGGCCTGTTCTCCTCACCCACCTCAGAATGACAGTGTACAGTCAGAGGATAAACAAGAGCTGTGTGGAAGACAATTAAGCAGCAGAAGCAAGAGGGCTCAACGAGGATTTCCAGTGAGATTTGAAACACCAGCGAGCACGAGGAGCTCTACCAGTACACAGTTTTCAGTCCCGCTCTGTGCGTGTCATTTTATTACAGGGTAATTAAAGAACACTTTAAAATTGTGATTAATAGGCTTTTTAGCTTCAGAGAAATCAAATCTTTGATGTCAGTTGCTTAAACATTCGGTTTACTTTGCCATTGAGGAATGCAAATAAATAAAGAATGGCAAGGATGGGGTTTTTCTCCTTTCATTTTACTTCCTCCAGGAAAGGTTTCTGTCAGTAACGTGGATAAAATGAGATTCATGCAACAAAAAGATGCCCTTCCAGAGTAACTGAGAAACCTCGTGCCACACGTGCCAGCTCTGGGGCACCCCAAGAAGCCCAACACGTCTCCATGCTGAGCAGGGCTCAAAGAGCAGCTGTATTTACACCAACCACCTGCAACCACACGCCAGGTTTTGGAATCCAAGACACTTGGCCACACAATTTAGAGAGTCCCTCTTCTAGTAAGGTCCATTCAGCAGTGAGATTTAAGATTTATTATTTTTTATTTAAGAAGGTGAGGGAAGCAAATGTTGATAATACAGACCCTAAACCAGCACTGGGTAGCTTCACAGCCCATTCCCTGGGGACAGGCAGCTCCCATGGACTGAGGGAATGAGCCACTTCCCCTCTCTTCAGCAAGACTAGCAGCTCTCCATGCACAAAGCCTGCTTGTGTTTTCGTTTTTTTCTGCTTAGTTTGAGCCACTGATTGAAGTAATGCCTCTCAAGGGTGCCAGGTTTTATTTCACCTCACTATTTTTAACCGTGGGTGAATTTACACATGACAGTTAAGATCAGTTCTAACTGCATTTCTTCTCCCTTTCACATGAGCTCTGGACTCCATAACCACACAGCAAAGCCCTTGATGGCCTCTTTTACATGTCTTCTGTCATAAAGATTATGGAGGCGTCTAGTCCCATATTAGTATCTTCAGCCCACTGGCAGCCTACATGGCCAATATTTTTTATTAAAGAATAATTGTGACTTTTCCTTTTCTCCTTTGTCAGCCTTTCCCTTAATGATGGATCTGCCTGAAGACCTCCCATGACCAAAGTCACTGAGTATCTCACAGCTGTTGACTCCTCACAAATGTTCAGTGCTGTGGAACCTGCTTGCTGTGGTCTTACAGAACTGGTCTGATGCACTAAAATGCACACGAAAATCAGTGGCACTTGAATGCTTTGAATTATCATGATTTGCCCAAAGCCCAGTAGGTCTCACCAGAGACTTGAACCTGTCTCTAGAATTGACAAAGGTACTGTAGGAAAGGCATAAAAAGAAAAGAGGCAGATCTTAGAATTTAAGTGACTATATTAATTAGCCTATATATAAGCATTAGTTTCTATAAATATTTTTGAAGCATTATCAGCAGCCATTTTTTTCATGGTTTTGTTCTACTCTTTGCATGAATCCTGCCTGACACACTCTCTTCACTCCAAATAACTGTAATGTGTCACACCTATATGCAGATTGAAATTATGGATGTTTTGCATTCAGTTGCTTTTGGAAGGAAAAGGGAGGGGGGAGGTGGAAGAGCCAGGCTTAATACTCTACAGTAGCACAAACCTCTTGGGCATAAAACAGCGTTCAGGTAGACACATCTGGTGAAATGCATCACATCAAATTAGTACCAAGGGTATTGAGATTCTGAGACGACTGGCAGACAATTCCCCCTCTAATGTACTGCTTTTTAGATTGTTGAAGAAACTTGAATCCCAAATCTCCTGTGAAATGAGTGATACTAAACATGCCTGCTCAAATACTGAAAGTGAAGATCAAAGACACAGTGTCCAAATTGGCTTTGCAAACAAAGCAAGCCCAGAGATCCCCAAGAGAATGTGGTGCTAATTTTATCAGATCTCCTTGACTTCTTCCTCCCAACAGTTTGTCATTTAAGAAAAATAATAATAATGAGAGTGCATTTCCCTCTAACTGTCAGAAGCCTTGTTGTAAGACAAACAAATTAATTCCCTTTTAAGTATATGCTTTGCAGGTCACCTAATAGTCTTAATCTAGTTTAAATGAAAAATGAGACTGTTCCAGCCTCTGAAAGCTGCCTACACCTTGGTCCCCAAACCACACACACACAAACACACGCATGCTGCCATGAATATTTCAGTACAGCTCAGCCCTCCAGATCAATACTGGCAACTCTCAAGTTCTATTGATTTTTCAGAGGTTTGGCTCACAAGGGTGATAAAATATTTCTCAAGTTATGAAACCTGAGTTAAGGAGCTTTTGCTGACAGCTCAGCATTTACCAGCCCCAGCTCTCTCTGCCTCTGTCTCGATTTGTGACTAAGCAATAAGTCTGGGTAAGGTGGGCAAGACCATCCCATAGGGCCCACTTAAGGTCAAAAAGAGAAGTCAGGATAATAGGACAGCCCTTAAGGTCTCTAAACTTCTGTTTTCTGAGGTAATCACTTATTCTTTTCCACATGCCCTCAAAGTCCTTATTCCAACATTCATTAGCCAGTGAGTGAAATTCCCTTTCAGGGCACCTCTGTAGGCTGTCAGAAGGAAAGGGACACCAAAGCAGACACCAAATAAAGCAGCTCCTGGCTGAGGCAAGGAACCTAATCCCCTCCATATGGGAAGGAAATATACTTAATTATGTATTTATGCATGTCATTGCAGGCTTATATCTTGTTTCACTTTCATCCAGGATGATCCAAACCTATTTAAATATGATGAGTAAACATTTCTGGTTTGACCATAACATAAGCACACGGTGGCTCAATGTTTCCCAACCCTTTCCTTGCAGAACGTGGCAATTCAGTGCAGTCATTACTGGTACTGAAGCAGCATCCAGGGAAGCCAGTCATGGACCATGGCTCCATTGTGTTAAGGTGTCTACAGTCACAAAAAACAGAAGGCAGGCACTGGCCCCAAAGAGTTTACAGCTGAGGCAAAGAGGCATGTTGAGTTAGAAGATGGAATCTGTGGATTCTGGTTCCAAAATTCCAATTACCCCCTCCCCAAATGGGTATCTCTGCATAACAAAGAATCACATTTTTGACCCAGTGGGTAGCACCCCATCTAACACACTGCCAGTGTGGGACCCAGGCTGTCTGCTGGCCCCTGCCAAGAGTCCTGCTGCACACGACAGGCTAACACCACTCCCTGCTCCAGGCACCTCTGTTTCTTCTTGTCCATCTGCAGCTGCCCCAGGTTTATAAATTCCTTGGTGTTGGGATTGGCTAAAACACGTCCAGGCAAAGACCTTACCTTAAGGA
>NW_008589921.1:0-1393 GCF_000691845.1 Merops nubicus
GCGCGGGGACCTGAGCCGTGGATGGGGTGTAAATGGGGGGGTCCTTCCCCATCCAGCACCGACGTGCTGCTCCTGGGGGTGGTTGGCACCGGCAGCTCTAAAGCTTTCTGTAGCATCTCATTCCCATTTCATCGGTGTTTAGCCCCAAATTCTGTCAGGGCCATGATCTGGCTGATTCCTGCTCAGCAAGAGGGGAAGCTGAGGCTGGAGTGGGGGAAGAGCCATCCCAAAGGGTTTTTGATCATGGCCCTGTGTCATTGCCTGCAGTGAGATGCCCATAACCCTGTGCCACCACCCAGGGCGAAGTGTCCCTCTCCCTGCACCCACGGCCACATCACCCTTTGGTCCCAGCACAACGCTGAGCACCTCGGGGTGGCTACGGTGGCTGTGGCCACTAGATGAGTGGCTCTGCCAGCCACCCTGTCCCGGGGACAGGACAGGAGGAACTTCTCCCTCCATCCCTTCACCCTCTGGGGACATTTCAGCAGCCGAGCACCCTGCAAAGCATCCTGCACCCCAAGGACCCTCCACCCACTGGGTTTCCCACCCCATCCTTCCAGCCTGGCTGAAGACTTGGCTTGGGAAAATTCAGCCTTAAGATAAAGCTGAGCTTAAGATCTTGGCCAAGCAGCCCTTGGGAGGGGAAGAACCTGAGCAGCACTTGGGTGACTTCACTGGTGGCTTAGGCCAGTTGAGCTCCCATTTTGGCTGATCGGGGTGATGAGGCAAGGAGCTATGAGCCAAAGGGGCTCTAGGGGTTTGGAGGAGGAGGAGGAGGAGACCTTCCTCTCCGAAGCCCGGAGGAGCTGGAGATGGATCCCAGCCCTGCCGTGGGGGCTTGGTCCTGATGCTGCTCCTTCGGCTCCCATTTATTTGGGGTTCTCTCGGCCGTGCCGCCAGCACCCCTCTCATGGCCACAGCACCTCCCTGTCCTTGCAGCTGTTAAACTGGGGATCCATCCCCGCCAAACTGGGGATTTGTCCCTTCCAAACTAGGGATCTGTCCCCACCAAACTCCTCTGGATAAGGTGGTCCCCAAGGGTCCCTGGATGGTGTCGGGGGAGCAGCACCCCGGTGCACTCCCAGTGCTGGTCCCTGGGAGAGGATGGGTAGACTTGGGTGCGTGTGTGTGTGTGGGCTGTAACTTCCCACCAAAGGTGTTGGGGGGGAACACCCCCAGGTGTTCTTCAGTGGTCTTCTCCAGCATGTAAAATGGGGGTCCCTCCTGATCCAAGGGGGGGCTCTTCCAGTGGGGGGTTTGTCAGGGAGGGCAGTGGGACACCCTGATATCCCCCGGGGGTGGGCGGCTGGGGGGTCTCTCTGTACCTGCAGCAGAGTCACCCCAGAACCAGGGACGGATATCCAAAAATTGGAGTAAGGCTTCCAGTCCTGAT
>NW_008589922.1:0-954 GCF_000691845.1 Merops nubicus
CCGGCGACAGCTGGGCGCCTGCCTCGTGCCCTCGCCTCGGCACCCAGGGGTCCGCCACGTCCCTCCCAGGCCCCACTCACCTCCCAGCATCTCCAGCATCTCTGGGGCCAGGCCCCGTGGTGCCCATGAGCCCATTAGCGCCACGCGGCCGGTGCCAGAGCCAGCAGCGGGACAGCCGGGAGCTGAGGCTGCTCATCCTGCATGCACTGCCTTGGCACCTGCCCGGCCCTGGCACCAAGTGTGTGTCCCAGCGGCACGGCTCTGCCGACGCCCATGTGTCCTGGCAACCTGGGGCTCTCCTGGGTGCCTGACGTCCCCTTGGGGTGCCACCATGGCACCAGGTGCGCTGGGAGTGACGGGCATGCTGCGGTGGTGCTTAGGTGGCTGTGGGCGCACTGGAGGGAGGGGAACAGCCACATTCTGGGGGCCCACTGGAGGGAGGGGACCAGCCACATTCCAGGCACACCAGGCACTACAGGTGCACTGGGGTGGCAAAGCCACAGCACTGGGCACACCAGGCAGGCTGGGCACACTAGGGGAGAACACAGACAAGTCTTGGCACACCAGGGACACCGAGGACACTGGAGTGGCACAGTCACATCTCTGGGCACACTGAGGTGGCACAGCCACATCTCTGTTCACAGTGGGCACACCAGGGTGGCACTGCCCTGTCCCTGCTCGCAGCAGGCACAGCTGGGCACACAGGGTACAGAGGCAGCACAGTCACTACACTGGGCACAGCGGGGTGGCACAGTCGCGTCTCTGAGCACACTGGGCACCGCAGGCACGCTGAGGTAGCACAGCCCTGTCTCTGGTCACAGCGGGCACACTGGGGTGGCACAACCATGTCACTGGGCATATGGGCGTGGCATAGCCACGTTGCTGGTCTCACTGGGTACACTGGTCTCACTAGTCTCACCGGGCACCCGGGATGGCAGGCAGCCACCTCTCCGT
>NW_008589923.1:0-1997 GCF_000691845.1 Merops nubicus
ACCTGAGGGCAGGACCCAGCCCTTGGCATGGGGATGGGAAGAGCTTTCAAGAGCATCCCACGGAGCCAGAGAGCTGGGTCACACCCACACAGCTCCTTAATTCCAGCCCATTCCCAGGCCAGGCTGAAGGAGAAGGAGCTGGGAAGAGCCTGGCTGAACCAAATCCTTCTCCACCCCAAGGAGAAGCAAAATTATTGGCAAACCCCACAGTCCTCCCGTGGACGAGCAAGAGCTGCTGACTGCACTGAAGAACACTGGCTCGTGCTCTGTGTGGGCTGCCACTGGGGTGTGTTCCCTCTGAAACACAAATCTTGGGGTTTCCAGCCTCGTTGGGTCGATGGAAGTGAAGGAAAATATGAAGATAAGGCTCTAGACCCTTCCCCAGCTTTATTGCCCTTCTGGCAAAGATGGAGGGAAATACCTGGAGGGAAGTCCAGAGACACAGCTCCCCCAGATTCACTCCCTGCAAAGCCCCAGGGGCACCCCAAGGGCAGGGCAGCACCTTCCACCTGGGGTCACAAGTGGGGAAACTGAGGCACGGCCACGCTGTGGGGGGCAGGGCCCTGGCAATCCTGTACAAGGCACGGGGGGTGCTGAGTGAGCCCCGAGAGATGCTCCCAGTGCTCCTGCCCACGCAGCCCAGGCTGGCCAGCACCATCCTTTTGGGATGAGGTGTCCTCCAGCAGCAAACCTCAAGCTGTGGGTTCTTCAGGCAGCCACCACCTCGTTGGGCAGTGAGGCCGGGACCCCCCCAGCCCCCTGCTAACAAAGAGGAACCTGCAGCAGATAGATGTGATGAGGTTTGGGGCTCCCTCTTCATTAACCCCCCTGGTTTATCACTGGGACCCCAAGGTTCCCTCTGCAGCCAGGTGGGTCAGGCAGCTGGGGGTGGGTGTCAGAGCCCTGCTGAGAGGAACCTGCTGCCTGCAATTGTTTTATTTTAATTGAGAAATCGAAGTGGGTGGGACGTGGACTGAGCTCCACCAACACGTGGTGGTCCCCGGGGAGGACCACGGTGGGAGGGGATGAGTGTGGAGCCCCTGGGGGGCTCGTTACACATCCCCACTTGGACAACGAGCTGTTGATTTGGACACAGCCACCCAGGCAACAACAAAACCATCTCAAGGTTTAGCCATCAAAGCCATCTGGCTCCAGTTTAAAGAGGATATTTGGGGGGGGGCTCTTACTGCACCCCACACTCAGCTAACCCCACCCTGCTCGGTGACGCAGCAGAGGACAGGCTGCCCCCAGGAGCCGAGGGCTTCTGCTGCCCAGTGAGGTGGACACCACGTCTGCAGGGTGGCCGTGAGGTCCCAGGGTTGTCCCTCCTCCCACAGTCCCCACTGGGGACAGGCTGGAGCCACCACAGCACCTCCCAGCCCAGGCCCTGCCTGGGAGTTACCGAAGCAGGATTTGGCACCAGACCCTCCCATCGTTTCAGCTGGGAGAGACCTCTGAGAGCATCACCTCCCTCACATCTGTCACACCCAACGGCTCTTAGAGACTTGCCCAAAACCCACTTAATGATCACCAAAACAGAAGGGACACGAGGACATGGCCACCTGTGGGCACGTCCGGGTACTTGGTGGTCCAGAGTGATGATTTGTCCCAATCCTCCTCCTGCCATGCTGGGGGCATCTCCCGGGGCAGTGGGATGAGGATCCCTCCTGCTCGCTCACGGCTGGGGCCCCCCCCCTCCCGGAGCTGTGGAGCCCCTCGGCTGGGGGCTGGGTGACACTCTGGGGCTGTTTCTGCTGCTCATTGTGTCCTCGTCCAGCCCGAAGCCCCTCGAGCATCCCCCTGGGGTGCACCATCCCCATCATTCACCATCCCTATCACATCACCATCCCTATCACATCACCATCATTATCGTTATCATCATCATCATCACATCACCATCTCTATCACCATCTCCATCACATCTCCATCACCATCACCATCACATCACCACCATCATCACCATCATATCCCCATTACATCCCCATCACATCCCCATT
>NW_008589924.1:0-4456 GCF_000691845.1 Merops nubicus
GGGAGCGCTGCCCCGGTTGCCCCACCGCTGCCCCGTGCTGCCCCTGCCCCGTGTGTCCCACCACTGCGGGGAAGTAAATGTGGAATAAATTTACTGTCAGCATGTGCCACAACAACGACGTACCTTAATTTTTTTTGGGAGTCGAAAATACATGAGCCAACCTGCAGGTCACAGAAATCAACTCGAGTCTTCTGGTCTTGTTAATTCTCAATTTAGATTAAGCCAATGACAATATTAATACTAAAAGCAGCCACACATCATTCTTTAAGTTGGAGGAACCATACACACTGCTTGGGAATTGCTATGCTTCTGGAGAATCAGGAATAAAAATTATTCTGAGTGTAGCAAAATATGCAAAAAGATGTGCATCATAAAACTAAACTTGATGTCAAAAATCTCCCATTGATGTCAGACAGCCAGAAACCCAGGTTTGTATGTGCAGCATTTGGGTTGTAAATGTTTGTAAGTAAGTATGGTTTCCAGCTAAGAAACACTGCCAAGCTCTGCACTTTCTCTGGTTTGCTTTGGTTTAGTATGCGATCGCAAAGTAATAAAAAATCGGTTGCTTTATAGGATCAACAGATCAGTCTTATCTACATGTTGGTGTTCAGATGGAAAGGCACACCCATGGACATGGCCAAGGCCATCCCATGGCACACCAAAGCATTGGCTTCAGCTTTCTAGACGGCTTGGTAAACAGTGATAGGAAAAAAAGTTCTGTATAAGGCATGTGGTTGGGATGGGAATGCAGCTTTGTGGAGCTCCAGCTTCACATACAGTTGAAACCAAGGGTTTAAAGACTAGCCTAGGCATGGCAAGTCATTCAGGATTGCACAACCCTCCCCCTGAGGTATAGAAAAGGCATTTATTTCTCAGGCATGAAACAGTTTCCCATCACATAATTAAAAATAGCAGGTACTGAATGTTCCTGCATCCTTTTGGACACTGCAACTGCCACAGCACAATTTTCTTCAGAGATCTATATTTGAGGGGCAGGGATTTTAAAATGTCTTTTGAAAGCACAGGTGCAATGGATTTATAAGTAGATGCCCCAAAATCAAATTTGCTGATCCCTTCATTTGTTTTTCTGCTTTCAGCAACAGATTTTATCAAACAGCCAAAATGCCTCACTCGGGCAATTTTTTTTTTTTTCCTGCACTATACAGAATGAATCTATCTGTTCTCATGCCTAAATGTCAGTAAATGTAGCAATTATGAGTTTTTTGAAAAAGTTATTTTATGTACTGTAGCTTTCTGTGCATAGAAGTCTGCCAGAAACCTTCACTCTAGGCTTGGCTACTCTAAACAAAAAGTGTTGCAAGAAAACATTCCTTACAATGCTTTGAATTACAGGGTTTGTACAACAGCCTGCCAAGCCCAGGGGCAAAGGCTGGCAAATGCGAAGCTGCTTCTAGCTCCCACGGGTTTGGTGATCAACTGGGTGCTGCCTTAGGTAAATTTCTTCAAAAAGTAAAAGGCTGTCTGCACATCAGGTAAGCACTGTTCCTTGTTCACGTGGAAGCCCTGCCTTGGCCACTCTCCGCCTTGCAACTCTGGAAAATGAGGAATGTATTTTCCAGATGCTGGCTGCTGAATGAGGCAAGGCTGAATAATAAAGGAGGCAGGGACCCAAGTAACTGAGAAGTGGGAATTCACTCCTCGTACAGGAATGATAAAAATAAAACTTGAGCCGTTCAGTCATCTGACCTTTGGGCTGAATGACGAAGTGATATTGATGGGTGGAAAGCACATTATTAAGTCATTCATTAGAGAATGTATTGTAACACAGGCCTGAGATTGCATTAGCAAGCATGACTTAGTCCTGACTCTAGAATATTTCACCTCTTAATAAATACATCAGATCACTTTTTTTTATGGCTAAAAATTAATATGGTCAGCATTTCCTCCGTGCCAGTGCTTACAACATGAAGCTGCTTGGTTTTTTATGATGATTCTTTTTGAAACAAAATAAACCTATAATTCATTCTTTTTATGTCTTCCATTAAAAAAAACCAAACAAACAAACAAAAAAAAACCAGAAACAAAACAAAACAAAACAAAACAATCACCAAACAACTCTTTAGCATATTCTCTTTTTCTTTTAGGTAATCAAAATAACATTTAATATAGACTGGAAAAATTTCTTTCTCCATGCAAAGCATTTGACAGGGTGCATCTAATCTACCTGCTATTGCATTAGGAAAGATTCAGTCTCTTACAAAGTAAGGACACTTATGGCACTGATGCTTACGGCTGTGATAGTACAAAAGCTGGAGCTTCACCAGGAAGTTTAACTCTGTCATACATCCTGTCATGCTTCCTGTTGACTCCCTCTCAAAAAGGGACAGGAATCAGTTGAAAGGGGTAAGGAAAAAAAAAAAAAAGCAAGCTGGATTGAAGCTGAGTTAATGCTGTCCTTACTAGACACATTGTTTACAGTGATTGTCTAAAAAGAATGCATACACCTAACAGTTTATCAGCATGGACAAAGTATAAAAAGCATAAAAACAAAGCCAAAGAAATGAAATATTTTAAATAATCCTTCCATGTATGTGCTGTTCTCACCCTTCAAGAGCCTCATAAAAAATTTTCTTCGTAGTATGTCTGCAGAAGTCAGGTGAATGAGCTAGCTGTAGGAGAGCTGACCATGGTATCAGTGGTGGCACAGCAACACAAGTGTGGGATTTTGCCTGCTCCTGCCTAGAAGGCAGGACAAAGCACTGGGCAGAAGAGCTGGATTTATAGCAGGCTCAATTGCATCCATATGAAATTGCACTGTACACTTACTAAAAAGAAGTATTAGAAGTTTCTAGATATTCCATAAATTGTTCCTTCTTTTTTAAAAGTTATTCCTCAAGTTCTATGTGTCAGAATTGTGCAGCCTAGAGCCTGCAACTGACTTATAGCCCATGGGCTCTTTAGTCTGTCTACTGTGACCTTAGAAAGAACTACTGACACCTTTGTGTGAGCATGTTGTAGGAAGGTGGCATGAAATGAAAAAACAGGCACTGTGTAGTGGGAGAGTGGAGGATGAAGGGAAGCACGGGAGAGAGCAAACGGGGATAAACTAAAGCTTTAGTGGAAAGCTACAGGTAAGAGGGGAGCTAAGGGGTATGTGACTGATGTGTGATGGCAGGGAGAAGCAAGAATTCAATCTAGAGAACTAAGATCCACATTAAATATGTGGATGCACATAATAGGAAATTGGGGAAGGGCCAGACTGTTGGTGTTTTGTTTTTTTTGTGTAATCCCTTGTCCCACCATCTGCATAACAAATTGAATGCACTGGATAAGATCTTGAGTCCCTTGCTGTAAGAGCACTGGCCTGGAGAGGGAAAGCATAAGACTAGTGTCACTGCACATAGGTCTAACCAAACTAATAACTGTACAACTAAACAGCTATAGAATCATTAAAAAAGCTGGGAATCTCCTGGGAATGTCTAGTGCTCTTCTGCAGACCACTTGCCCAATATAGAATGATATTATCATTAAGGGACAGACCAGCAGCCAAAATCCTCCCTCTACTACCACATCACACACCAGAGATCCAAAGTGCCAGACAACCAGAGGGAGGAACAAGTCAATGCACTCACCCACCACAGTGGATGTGAAGAAGGAAGCAAGCCAGGGGAGGAGCCAAGCCATGAGCCCACTTACATAGTAGGGGCTCAGAGACAGCTTCATGTGCTGGCCCTACTCTCCTGGGAACACCACACTGTCATGAAGAGTCAGGGACACCTGCCAACAGCCAGAACCCCCACCCCGGCACAACCACCATACAAGCAGACCTCCAAACCCCACTGCAAGCAGAGACAGCTCTTATAGAGGTGGCTTCTTGACCTGCCTCCAAGTTAGTGTGCAAGGTGGGGGCAGCTGATGGTGATCATCTAAGCAGGTCCCACCCAGGGCTGGCCAGACCCTGGGTGAAAACCAGTCAGGAGGGTATTTTTTGCCTGGTTGTGGACATCATCCATATGCCAACCCATGGTTTTAAACTCCAGCACTTTGAGTACCCATGTTTGAAAACCTAGTTTCAGGCCTTGAGTGAAAGACAGTCATGCTTCAAAAAGCAGCCAGCAACTGCTTGCATTCAATAGCCCACCCATGTTTTTAAGTTGTGCATGTCTTCTTTACATAGTAATCCTCTGCTGGTCCCTGAATGTCCCATGTGCTGTCTTACAAGAAGGATAGCTGCTGAAGATGCCCATGCCATTTTTTTCTCTTCTTCTTACTTTTCTTCAGACCTGTACTTAATTAAATGTGTTTCCAAACTGACAAGAGTGAACAGAAATGTCTCCATCCTGCAGATTTCTGTCTTCCAGTTACCACATGTAGCATGACCAGGTACTGATGGAGGTGAGCTTGTTACTGAAGAAGTAATGCTACTTGGAAGAGTGCATAACAGATCAATCAGATTTTAAAAAAATAAAAATATATATACATATATATATATATA
>NW_008589925.1:0-2893 GCF_000691845.1 Merops nubicus
ATTAACTGTACCCCAGGCAAAACCAGCACAGAGGGAACAGAAAATGGGCAGGTGAGTTCTGGAGGCCTCTGGGTCTGCTGCTCCTGGCAACAACAGTGGGTGCCCCCCCAAACCCACCCAGTAAAGTGGGAGTTCTGGGGCTCAGGGAACCCCTGTGCTGACGTGGCAGTGATGTGTGTTTGCATCTGCTGTCCTGCTGGGTGTCTGAGGTGTGACCTGGATCCCAGGAGCACACGGACCCCCAGTGCCCAGAACTGCAGCTGATGGAGAAGAGCCTCGGGGGTCCTGTCAGGATCACCCTGCTGTCAGCTAATCCCAGAGACAGGCCAACAGCATCGGCTGGGCTGGGGTCTGCCACAACCCTGTGCAGTCCGATTGTGGTCTTCTCCCAAGTAACTGGGGATAGGATGAGAGGCAGTGGGTTGAAGTTGCCCCAGGGGAGGTTTCAGTTGGATATTAGGAAGCATTTCTCTCCTGGCAGAGTGTTGAGGGGTTGGCCCAGGCTGCCCAGGGAGGTGATGGACGCCCCAGCCCTGGAGGGGTTCAGAAAATGTGTGGGTGTGGCACTTGGGGGCATGGTTTAGTGGCCATGGTAGGGTTGGGGTGGTGGTTGGACATCTGGAGGTCTTTCCCAAACGTGACAGTTCTGTGATGAGTGACCCCCGTGCCCAGTGTAAGCTGTGGGTGTTCTGCCCCCCCTGCAGCGCCTGACCAAACACACCAAGTTCGTGCGGGACATGATCCGGGAGGTCTGCGGCTTCGCGCCCTACGAGAGACGCGCCATGGAGCTGCTCAAGGTCTCCAAAGACAAACGTGCTCTCAAGTTCATCAAGAAACGGGTGGGTGGAGCTGGCGTCGGATCGGGCTGGCAGAAACTCAGCCCGAGTAGCACCCCACGTGTTGGCCTTCCTGGGGACACTGGACTTTGTAATCCTCTTGTTTGGGAGGTTACTGGTCTGAGCTGAGGGGGGGGACAATGCTCTGTGGGCTGGGGGGGAGGGCTGAGGGAAGGCCCCAGGCTTCACGACCCCAGCCCCAAAAAAAAACCTCTGGCGGGGGGGAGAGGAGAGCAGAATGGTGAGAGCTGAACCAGCTCCCAGCTTGCCCCGAGTACCGGGGGGAGTTCTGCCAGGATCCCACCGGCTGCTTTTTGGGCAGGGCTGTGTCTGTGCCCCGCTGACCCGCTGTCCCCCCTGCAGGTTGGCACTCACATCCGGGCCAAGCGGAAGCGGGAGGAGCTCAGCAACGTCCTGGCAGCCATGAGGAAAGCTGCTGCGAAGAAGGATTGAGCTGCGGGGCCTGTCGCTCAATAAAACCTCCTCACAAGGCAGCGTGGTGACCTGTGGTACCTCTGCCCTGGGCCGTGGGGATGGGGGCTCCTGGGGGGGCTGAGGGGCTGCTGACAGCGCCCAGAGCTGCACTGACCCACAGCTCACAGGGCCACGTTATTTAACCTGCAGCTGGAGGTGCCTCAGCAGCCTGGTAATTGCTCTAGAGGAGGACTCCCCAGCCTTTCTCAGGAGGTGGAGGCCTTGGCCATGGCAAAGGCTGGGACACTGCCACCTCCCTGTCTGCCTGCAGACCTTGGCGGTGGCAGGAGGGAAGCTGGTGCACAAAAGCTGCTGTTGGAAATAGTAAGTTTGCAGCCCTTCCCCACAGCACTTGAGCCTGTTCCTCGTGCAGCTTTGCTGGCTCGTGCACTTCCCCCCATACCCTCCCTTCAGGCCCAACTTGCTGCAGAGTGTTACCAAATCATGAGTAAGAATCACAGTAAGAGCTCCCTGAATGCCAGCCAGGGTCTTTTCCAACCCTAATAATTCTGATTCTAGAAGAGACTAGACCAGTTCCACTGATGATGGCAGATATGTGTATTTCTTAGGTAAAATTTCACAAATTTTATTGGAAATACTTCTGGTAGATCCTGATTCAGTAGTAAAGAGTGAGAAACACTTTATTCCAGCCAAGCCACAATTCATTCCAGCAGCTGCTCAGCAGCGATAGCTCCACCTCAGAACTGCCCCGGGCCGCCCTGTCTCCAGGGGGCTGGGCACGAAGGGACAGGCACCTCTCAGCCACCCGCGTCCCACAGGTCATCCTCCAGTGGGGTCCAGCTTTGGAAACACGATATCAAAGACCTCTGTGTAGTGCTCAACAAAATGCACCTCCAGTCCCTCCGTGATGAACCCGGCCAGGTCGTAGAAATCCTTCTTGTTCTCGGCCGGCAGGATGACGCAGGTCACGCCCGCCCGCTTCGCCTGGGGAGGGAGTGCAGCCTGCTGAGCCCTGCAGCCCATCCCTCTGCCAGGAGCACACCCCCCCTCCAGAAAGCAAGGGCAGGAACGGGTCTGCAGGAGCATGGTCTGGCTGGACTGGGGAGCAGCAAGGACTTAACCCACAGCAGGTCTCACCAAGGGTGGGCAGTGTCTAGCTCTGCCCAGGCCCCGGAGCACGTGCTCTCAGCCCCACCCTCCCAGCTGCAGGGACAGCTGAAGGGGGAAGTATTTTAGTAGGGGGTGGTTTAGAACAATTCGTACTGCTTCAGAGAGTGTGGGAAGTCTGTTCCAACCTGGGTAAATCCTAGAGGCAAAGGAAGAACTGGAAACAGCTTATCAGCCCCACCCCTGCAGGAGCATGACCTACAGAACCTTCTGTGAGGGACACTGCACCAGGAGCACAGAGAGGAGCCTCTCCTCACAGGGCATGGTTTGGGAGTGGTTGTACCCACTCACTTCATGGGTGATCCCGTGTTCAGCCCCACGTGGCCACCTGGACTCCTGCAAGTGCAGCCAGTCGTTGGTGCCACAGCCATCCCTGTCATAGATCAGGCCTGTAGGGACTACCATGGAACAAAATGCAAAAATCACCCTTTTCAAGCCACACGAGGAAAAGGAAC
>NW_008589926.1:0-18910 GCF_000691845.1 Merops nubicus
TGTGCTGGAGGTGCTGTCCTGGCCCGGGGAAACGGGCAGAAATTATAGCGTAGTCTGTCTTATAAGAACCCAAGTTTGAAATCTCAGTCATTGAGCTGCGGTATCAACAGTGCATCTATTGTTGGTAGTGGGTACAAACCCGCCGGCAGCTCTGTGAGCAGGGTCCTGTTCGGCCGTGGCCTGACTTGGGGGGGTGTCTGTTGCCGCTGAGATCTATGCACGGGTGTACACAAGCATGAAAATGCTTCTTTTCGTTGAGTGTGATATAGTTCAAGAAATCACGTCTGATGTCAAACAAGCAGCAAGTTCTACTTCAAAGCTCTGGTACATCCTGTTCCCGGTGTCCGGAACCCAGCGGGGAGACCGGGGGACCTGGCGGGGTAACTGACGGCACAGGAAGGTGCGTTCCATTCACTGACACTGCCTCGGGTGTAGGAGCGTTTGCAACTCACACCCTCAGCCGAACAAAAAGAAGGAAAAGAAGAAACAGTTTTGTTCAGAGGCCTGTAGAGATACTTAATAACTGATACAAGGAAACAGAAAATGGGAAATTGTCATGTGTAGTCTTTATTGTTATGATGTTGTTGTTAGCTACTAACATAATGTGCGTTCAAAATGACAAAAGCACAGTACTTTGTTACATGAGCCACTTAAAAAGTAGATGTGCAAACTAGTTCTCCTTGTGCAATATGGTGTGGAGATTATTATAGACTAAAAGAGTTATCCTGGCCAGTGCACTTGCAAAATACTTTTATCTCCAATGCATCGTGTGAGTTTATTCCACCAAATAATTCAATGAAATTCCGATCAACTGTTAAAAGAAATATGCAATTTAAATTAAGATAGGCAACATCTTAAATTGGGTGTGTGCACATGTGGAAAAACATAAAAGGAGGAAGTGACTGGGTTCAGTGTAACTACGTATGAATGTAATGCTGTTTTTTTCTGGAAAAGAAAGGAAAAAAATGTTTTTAGATAAAGAGAAATGTTTTATGGTACAGTTAGTCGCACATTTAATGATCCTTAAGCCCATTTTTGCCCTTATGGAAAATAGTAAAGTTGAGCCTGCAGGTTTCTTGTGAGGAGTTGGTGATGTCTGCAGAAGCTGTATTCTATTTACATGTCTTGCTGCAACACTGAATTCTGAAACGTTAGTTCAGTGGCAGATTTGCCTGTATTCAAACAGTTGCATTTTCCTATTCAATCATTGTTTCAGAGTTTTTTCCTCCATTTCCACATTGCTATGCACTTCCTTTCAGTTGAACTTGATTATTTTGCCCGATGTGTTAACAGAGGAATTGTTGAGTCCTTAGTTTGGCCGGTTGTGTTTAACCGTGTCTGTTCTTGTGGCAGATATCTTTCATGTAAACAGAGTTCATTACATCTGACTAGTGCTTTGGGAGAACTTAAGCTGTGCTGAATAAAATGACCCATTTCCTATTTTAATTCTACTTTTGTATAAGATTTGTTTTGTTGTTATGATGTCTGTTTTTTAGTTCCTGAAATTGCAGATATTGAAAGTACTGTCACATTAACCAAGACAAAAAAAGCAGCTGACTACTAAGTAACAGTGTTGGGGTTTCATGTGTGAAGGCAACTATCCCCCTTTTTTTTTTCCTATTTCTACTAATCTGAAATAATTCACTCTCATCAAAGGTACTAACTGTGGTACAAGACCTGGTGCTGACCAGTGATAATTGTAGCACTTAGCCTATCAACAGCAATTAGTTTTTTCTTTGCCCCTTTAGAAGCTCTCTGGGGATCCTGGTGCAGTTAATAAATAATTTGCAGTTTGAATAAATAAATTGCAAATTGAATAATTTGCAGCTTTCAGATAAGGAAAGACAAGGATTCGATTATCACCTGAGAAATACAAATACCAGGTTGAGCAGTAACTCTGATTTGTTGTTCTTGTTCTGTATCTGTCTTGGAAGGTTGAAGCTGGCGCGGTGAATTGCTACCGGGCAAGCAGACCTCCTCTGCTGGAGGTGGTGTCTTCGCTGGCAGTGGGCAGGGTGTTCCTCTGGAGAACTGGGAAGGGGTTACTTAGGATAGACAGCCCCATGGCCTTACATGGCGTTTCTCACCTGGGACCATTTCACGTTTGCAGAATGAAAATCCTCTTCAGAAAATCATGTTTATATTCATATGGCTCTAGAAAGTGTTCCTCCAAATGTTGAGTGTTCATGAGAATACTCTTCAGTCCCTTGGGGGCTGGGATTGTTTCCTGCCTGATCTAGAGGATAGGTGCTGGGAGTTCAGGTGGAAAAACTACTTTGAAACAACAGTTTACCTTTATACTGATCATGCTTGCTTTGAAGGATAAAGATGGCAGTTCAAGGATCAAGCCTTCCGAAGAGGAAGATCTCATGATTGCTTAGCTGGTTAACACACTTTTGTGATTGCTCTAATTATGTTTGCAAACTGTATTTGCACTGAACTCCAGTAAGGAGTTGCTGTGAATTACTAAAGCTGACCTAAAAGTAGCCAGTCCACTGTTGGTGGATGCAAGGTGCCATCCTGAACCAAACCCAAGACTTGCAGGGATGCAGCCTGTGGGTATTTAACATCTTTTCACAGATTACAGTTGTGCTTCTTGATGTTTAACTCCACTGGTTCTCAAAGTCTGGGTGTCTGTAGTGGAACACTGGGTGACAGGAGTGCTGGGAGCGAGAGATCGCTCTCCGAGTGAAGCCTGTCCCTTTGCCTACTGTGTGCTGTTGCAATTGAAATTCAAGACACTGCGTTGCCTTAACTTTATAGCCTCAGCTGTGTGGCTCGCCCTGAGTAAAACTAGATTTAGCCTGCTAGCAAGGCAGCTTTATTTTGGAAATATTAACACCATAAAGAAGTCCTGGAAATTATCCACTAGGCCTTCCTAGAATCGCCAGATCTAAACTAACGCAGTCTCTGCTATAAATCCATGCAGCTTCCAGTTTCTGCATGGTTCTGACAGGTGCAAAGGAATCGTTCAGGTTATTGTGTTTTTGAATATTTTTTTTTAAAAAAGCATGAAGGATCACAATTTGAGGAGAAGCCTGCTTTGTTGCTCTCAGCATTAGGGTACGTGGACGTAGATCAGCTAAGTTGTTGTGCCTGTTGTGCCTCTTCATTGTGAGGATTTTACCACAATTTATGAAGGACATTAAGGATGGAATTATCTCGCTCTTTCAGCATTTTCATAATTCTTTCTCTGTCAAAATCAATGGCAATTTTATCATCAATTTCAGAGCCAGGCATATTTTAATCACAGTAGTTGTCAATCAATTATTGTTTATGTTTATTTAATAACAGAACTGCAGGAGACCTCAGAAACTAATCAAGATGGAGCCCTGATTGCTCTATTTGTTACATTAAATGTGCGAGGATGTGCCCTTAGCCCAGACGCTGCCTGACCAACAGAACAACTGGAACTATTAAGAGATGAACTATGGGGGTGGGGAGGAAGCATGTTGGTGCATTGCCTTTGTTAACCGTGCTTTGTTCAGATGTCGTTTATGTTTAAACAGAGTATGGGCCAAAAGGCAAACTCGTATTCCCAAGTTTGCTTCTTTATTTCTGTTGTCTAACAAGACTGTGTAGTTATGAGAGAAGAATCAGGCCCTGGATTTGGAAATACATTTTTAGTATGCTGTATATCCTTATGTCAAAACTATTGTAAATACAGATTTTAATTCATACATCTTTGTTGTGCAAAAGTAGTTACTGATCATGGGCTTTTCTAGAACAACTTATTCACCAAAAATACTTCATTACATGGCACTTCTTGTGTCTTTCAGGAATTCATTTGGACGTTATTTGGAGGAAGAAGGCTTCTAGTTAGGGTATGGGCAGAGATGGCAAGTTCACTGCACTGCTGTGATTTGACTCCAGGTTTCCAGAGAAGAACAGATGCTGCTTTAATCCACTGTAGCACAAAGCCCTAGTATTACGTTAAAGGGGACTGCAAATTTAGCTAAATAAATCTTCTTTTGCTTCCTTACAATGAACAAAAGACTAGAAACATTTTCGTGAAATTAGTGCAAGGACGTCTTTAATAAAAACAAAGTTAAAAAGCCATGCTTTGCTGTGGTAAAAAATCATACCCTTTTGTCCCTGTGAGAGAAGCAGAAAATGAGAATGATGGTTCTGATAGCCTTTAATACAGGAAATTGATGTATTATATCTGTTAATCAGATTCTTTCAGTAGTTCTGTGCCATCCAACTTAAACTTGTGCTTAAAAACAAAGGACTCAGTTTGCTGTTGCCTTGTGTTGGGCAAGCACAAGCGAAACACAACAGTTATGACTTGGCTTCCTTTTACAGAAGGGGCCACATACAGGGCAGGGCAATAAATGAAGAATCCTAAGCTTTTTCTGAGGGCTACTTGCATTGTTTAGTCCAAAAAATTTTGTTTTCCCTAAAATGTGGGATGAATGTGTCACAAGTTTAAATGTTTTGGTAAGAGCAGTAAAAAAGAAAATGACCTTCCTTCTGCTTGTTGATATACATGTGACTTTTCAGGTCATTTATGCAATGTGAAGGAAGCAAGGGTCCAAACCTGATGGTTTTCTTGTTGCAGGGTGAGTGTACAACCAGTCCTAAAACTGCATACAGTTTGCAGTTTGACTTTAATTTTTGCTCCCCACCTTTACAGTAGAATGGATCCAACTCAAACTCAGATCACTGAGAGTTAAATCCAGCAGTGGCTGTGAGCAGTGTAGCTTTGACAGCTGTATGCTGGGCTGTATCTAGCTGGAGTTTAGTGTGTTCTTTTTGGTGTACCCTACAGCCACAGTGGTGATAGTTGTGATCCCTACAGTTTTCATGAGTTGAATCAGGCTAGGATGTGTCTGTACCTGCTCAGAACTACAAGGATAAGTCTTTCAGAAGAAATGCATGATTGAGTTGCAAGCACTCATGCTTCTGAAGTTGTACCAAAGACAGGGTTTCCCTCCTTGTGTGGGGAGGTTGTGCTGAGGAAGTCATGGTTAACTGAGATGGCCAGCAGTGTTCCTCATCCAGCTGCTGTCACCAGGGGTCTGGTAGTACATAGACCAGGACAGACCTGTATAAACCCCTGACATTCTGGTCATGTTTCAGCTTAGTAACAGCTTTTCTCTCAGTCTACCTTCCCTCTGCACTTCCAATATGCAACAGAAATGATCTTTATTTTTCTTTTTTTAAGTGCTTCTGCTTTATTGTAATGTGCTGTGAAACAGCTGCTGTATTTCCATTCTAAGAGGTGTCTGGGGTGATTCTCATGCTTTGAAGTTAACATTTCACAGGGCGATGAATGTTAGATAATATTCTCAGCTGTTTTTAGCTTCTTGAAAGAAAAACAGTTCATTACTGTGGTTTATATATTCTTTTCTTATATTTCATTATGTGAACCATGTTTAGAAGATACCAGTGATGTGCAGCATTTCATAGAAACTGGTTTCAAAGAAGAACTGATTCTAAAGCTTGCAACTTTTTGGTGAATGAGACTTTACAGCAAATAGTTTCCTGTTAATTCTCTAGTAGTTAAACACTTTGTGAAATTGAGAGAGATCAGAGGATTGCCCAGACTTCATGGAAATTGTCCCAAATGGTGACAACCTTTTGTAAACTTGGATTACTTTTTTGTTATTAAAATGTGATTAAGATGTTTTCCATTATGTTAGCCTAGAAGAGAAGAACTATTTTAGTTTTGAAAGTGGTGACTCTTGTGTTCAGGAGTTGGACACCTTACCCTCGTGCTGAAAGACCATTCCCTACCATGGAAAGGACTATGAACTAAGTCGTGGTAAAGAGCCTATAAACTCTATGAATGATCTGAATTCTTCATCTTAGACTGGATGTTCTTGTGTGGTTGACCAGCCTCACGTGTGGCCCCGTGCTAAGGCAAACAGCATCAGCAGAACTCAGGGCAGGTCATCGATGCTTCTGGGAGCAAGAGCACAGAGCTGTGCTGGGACCTATGTGCTGCATCCCAATGAAGCTGCTGCAAGCTCGACTTTCATTCTGTGTATGTGCAGGAAATCCTCTATTTTTAGGTACCAATTGGAAGTAGCTAATAAAATTATATGGAACAGAGTGCAGATCTTAACATTTGATAATAGATAAGCTTTGTGAGGAGGAAGTTCTAGGCCTATAGTAAGCTTTGAAATAGCATTTATAGGGTTCCAAGACAGGAATTGCTACCTGTGTTATTTTTTTATTGTGATGAGCGAGGTGGGTTGGAAGCCCTACAGAAAGCCTACATTTAATTCCTCACTAACAGAGAAAGAACTATAAAATATATAGGCTCAGCATAATGGAGAGGAAATGTCAAAGGAAGGAAGTTTGTGAATGAGAAAAAGCATCTGTCAGCTCTTTAACTGATTTTGAGGTTGTAAGCAATCCTCTGAGGTCTCATTTTCCTAAGAGTGAAGATTTACATGTAGTAAGACAGAACATCTGTCCCAGCACGTCTGCAAATATCTTCTGTGTTCGAACGCATGGCCCTGAATCCAAGTAACACCTAAACCACTTTCTTTTCCACCAAACTCTGTACTTCAGACAAAAGATCTCTTACCATTTTTCTTCCTTAAACTTGATGTTCTGTATACTTCGATATAAAACCTGGCTGTGTTGCAGAGGATAACGATCTCCCTTTTCTGAGGATGCCTGTGCTGAAGGACTGGTTAGCAGTGATTCTGTTCCAGTGAGTTACAACCCAGACCTCTCTCAGTGCGTGCAAAATGCTTGGGGCCCATTCCTCTACTCACTAATTTGGCAGCAACCCTCTGCACCTCACTGGAAGCAGGAACAAGGGGCCTGTGTGCTCATCCCTTTTCTTTCCTACCTGGTGAGAGTTCCCCGTGCCTGCTTGCATTTATATGTCTCAAAATTACATTGTTCTCCCATAATGAAAACTAGTAGGGTTTCTTTCTCTTTTGGAGTTTTGTTTGGGTTGGTTTTGTTTGTTTGGTTGGTTGGTTTTTTTGAGACTTGGCATCAGATAGTTGGCAGTCAAAATGCATGGTTTATGCAGTGTTTAAAATTGAGTGATGCTTTTCTGTTATATGTCCTTCTAGACTGAGCTAGATCAGTAAAAGGCCTTTCTCTGATGAGACTTTGGACTGGCTTCTTTAAGTACATTGCTCTGTAACCTTATGAGGTTTATTGGTAACTTCAGAGAGAAGTCAAACCACCACTAGAAACGGAACAGTCCCTTTCTTTCTGATTTTAAGTAAGAGAACTTTAGCCAACTATTTCTTAGGCCCAAGTGAGAGAACATACGATCTCATTTTTATCAGTGACATTATTTTAATGCACACCTCATTAAATAATAACAATATATGATTAACTAATTGAAGTGGAATCCCTTGGTTGTTCTGAACAGGTCTTGTAGTGTAACTTGTTTGCTACTTAAGTGAAAATATGGCCCAACTGAATCCAGTCGTGATGTGATCTCTGACTTTACCCAGCCTAGGCTACAATGCAGAAAGACGATTTTGGTGTTGTTTCTGCTGCATGGACCCTCTGCATGCTCTTTGGTTGATGAGGACTCTGAATTTCCCTCTGCCCAGGCACACAGACATACTTGAAGGGAAAGGCTGGCCTGTTCAAAAATTGTTCCTAGATCTCTGTATGGCATCTGATTTGTAAACATTTCAGATAGTGAAGGGGCAAAACCTTAAAATGAGCCAAATTATAGGCTTTATCAAGAATGTTTGATCTAAGGTGAGAATATGATTTTATTCTAGGTATGAAATTTCAACACTTGAAACATTTTATTTACTCTGTGAGCAGGATTTTGTTAAGGATCTTTAATTTGAGTTTACATGACGTACAGTATATAAGAGGGGAAAGAAGAGTGTTATCCACCAAGAGCTGAATGGGGAAATAAAAAAAATACTAAAACTAGTATTTAGTCCCTTACAGAAGCAAATTGCCAGTGAGCTGATTTCTCAGCAGCACTGTTCTCTATCACCTCTTCCTCTGGTGGCCTTGACACAACAGCTAAAGCCACAGCAGAGGTGAAATCCAAGGATTGCTGGTGTAGGGCACCAAGGATTTTTCCATTATATCAAATGCTGCTTCAGCTGTGCGTGCAAATCAGGTTTTTTTCAGCTGCAGAAACTAAACCTTCCTTTTTAAAATTAGCATTGTATAAGGTCATGCCATGATACAAACAGGAGAATGTATGCATGCGTATTAGCATCGTACTATCTTAAATACATATCCTATGTAGTGCAGACATACTAAAAAAGAGAAGTCTAGTTGACTGATGATGTATCTGGAGAAGTAAGAAATAGTTGAGGTCAAACTCTGCCAGACCTGTATTGAGAAACTTTACAGATTTCTGAAGCTTATCCTATTGTGTAAGAGTTTAGACAGGAGGAACAGGGCAAAGTCTGCGGTGGTTGATAGGCAGCCACAGATTTTAAGTGGTCAAATACCGCAGTTACACTTCTAAAATTTTAGCTGTAGTCCCTGTAAGAAGGTAAGCATCCTTTTGAAGCCCACATGACATTTTCTGAGGGTAGTATGTTTTATGCTTGATGCATCAAGAGGAAGAGCAGGCTCTAAAAAGTCTAAAAATCGGACTGATAAATTTCAGAACTCTTACTGCAGCCAGAAATTATTACGTCAACTCATTACCATAGTCATCTTTTAATAATAATTTATGCACTTTTTAAAGAGTGTGAAGTACAGAGTATGGTCATTGCTGAGTACGCATGTGCTGGGCAATAGTTAACAGGGATTAGCAGAGAGTGACGTTGCCTGTCTTTACCTGAGACAGAAGCTAACACTTGTAAGCCGTACTCCGGTCCTGTTGACACTATCAGTCTCCTTTATTACTTCCCAGCTGCTCAATAGTGAAAATAAAATGCAACTTTGCCTTTAGCAGGTAGGGCTCACAAGGCATTAACTGGGTTCTGGGTGAACGTGGGGGGGTTGGTTGGTTTGACCCTTGTGTAGTAAATGACTTGTATCTGCTAGCTAATGAGCTGCCACTGTTTGGCTCAGGCAAAGGTGATGTGCAAGGTGTTTAACCTTCCTTCTCCTCCTTGGAAGCTGAAGATAATCTGAAGTAAGCTCTTTTCAAATGGATATTCTTAGTTTGTAAATCTATTATAAAGGTTGTTCCATAAAAGGGAGAAGTTGGGTGGATTTTTGTTTGGCTCTCCTTTCATTTTGCTGCTGTGCACCTCTGTTTCAAAAGAGAGAGAACATTAATTCCTACATTCTGCTTGGTGTGGAGAAAATAATATCTCATCTTCCTTCCCCTGATCTCTGCCACAACTAATGGCATGTAAGACTGTGGGTCAAAATGACCTTTTTAAAAAATGTATTTGTTAATGCCTTTTATGATGTTATTAGCTGATAATTAAAACGTGGTAGTGTCCAAGTGAGTAGATGTTGTTTTTTTCCTGTGATTTTGAATCCAGGACTGGGACCAGGGAGCAGGTGAGGGTTTGCAGCACATGTAGGGGTACTTGTCTGTGGAGAGCTGGTCCCTCTGCCAGCGGTCGGTGTTTTAACTTCAGCTGGTTGTTACTGGCACTCTTACTACATAGAACATCACAGAATGAAGTGGTCACTTTGTTAGTGTTCACCTCTGAGACAGATGCAAATTTTGTCTGGATTTTGCTTGCAATGATATTGAAGCTCAGTAATATGAAGTTCCTGGAACAAGACTTTGATGTGCATTCAAAGGTTTCATTTGTTTTTAACAGAAGCAGCAGAACGGAGAGTGCATTCTAAGTAAAACGAGTCGGTCTGTATTTCTTTCCTGGATCAAAGCTTTTGTCACTGCCTGTGAATGCTGTTGTCCATCATAATGGATTTGAACTTTTGACAGCCTATGTTTGAAGGTAGATTGGTTTGTTAATGTTATTGCATTTATTGAATGTGGGGATTTGTATAACTTCTTAATATAATTGGCTTTTGTTTACTAGACAGTGCAGGACAGCCATGGTAATAAGAATTAGATTCTGCTCTGTTGCAAGCTGTACTCATAATATACTCAAACATTCTCACTCCACTGGTGAATATTGTAAGGGGTGGGGGGAAGCAAAATGCTGAACTCCTAACTTGTCTGAACTACACATGGCTAGGTCTGCATTTTAAGAAGTGACATGAAGACCTTTTTGTGGAGAGTAATTTAAAGAGAATACAATACACACATCAGCACTTTAATTCAGCACAGCTCCTGGTTTGTAGCAGAGAGCACCACAGGCAGGGAGGCGTGAGCCAGCTGGGGAGCAGCAGAGTGTACCTGTGTGTCGAGTGAGTGCTTACATTCAGACTGAGCTTTGCGTGGGGAGCCAGAGTTTTAGTTAGCAGTGAGGTGTTTGTAATTGTCATTTAAAATTTCACATTTAAATTATGACTTGGTTGCATTTGCAACAACAAAGTTATATGCAAGAAATTAATTTTTGTAGAGGTTTGTTCCTATGTGATTGGTTCCTATGTGATGTGCCTCGATTTGACCTAATCGTTTTTGCCATTTAAATGTGGGGGTTTTTTTAGGCTTCATGTTAGAAATGTCTGACCATACCAGCTGCTCCAGCAGCTGCCGTCGCTGCATTCTTTGGGCTAGGTAGAGAATTTGGATCCATTTCAAGTGGGTATCTATAATTAGGAGTTAGGATCAGAGCATTTTTTATCCTCCAAATTTTAGAAGGAGATAGTTGGTGTAGAACAGAGGTGAAGGTAAAGAGAGAAAGTAAACTTCTCCCTTTGGGGGCATTTGGGCCTATTTATGTAGGATATTTATTTCTGAATGAGGCAGAACTTTTACTGGGATTCACATTTCTGAAACGAGGTTTCCATGCTAAAAGCTTTGCTGTTTGGTTTGTGTTTAAATCGGTCTTGTGAATCATATGGCAGAGTCCCCAGATACGTAGATATTTCAACTGCAGATATCATGTTGCTGTTTAGGGACAGGAAAATTTCTGGGACAAAGGAAGAAAATAAGCTTGCTGAATTGTACTGTCAGTAGACATGACTTAGAGGGAACCAGGTTTGTGTGCATTTTTCCTGAAGAGGAGAACAAATTACATGGATTCGGGGAAAATTAGTCAAGTTGGAGAAGGGCTGGATTTGACTGAGGAATTTCATGCAAATACTTCACCCTTGCAGCAGATAACATAAATGGATCAATCATTCAGTAAGTTCCATTTGAATCAAGGTTATGCAGACTACCTGGAGTGGTGACTGCTGTCTCTGGCAAGCAGTACTCTTTCACAGTCTGCTTGCTTCCTAAAGAACAGGGCGCTCGTAGTGTCCTGGTGAAATGGAGCGGGTTTGTCATCTTGTGCTGACTAGAATCTTAAGTTGCCCATGTTTTTCTTAGTGCATTCATATTACTTGGGCATACTTTCCACAATTTAGAAGAAAAGGAATTTATTCCATGTACCTTTGAGCTTGTATTCATACTTTTAAGGATTTAAAATGCTGCGGAAAACTCTTTTAAGAAGTACCAGCACAAGATTATTATATTGTCATACTTCTCTTTATGCCCAAAACAACTTTTTATGGGCCGAATATAATGCTAGTTGGCTCTCATGAGCGTGCCATCCATCTGTAAGGGCCTGTTTTCAATTTCATGTCTTTATATTACACTGTTGAAAGTCCCTTTGAAATGAATGATGAAATTAGTGATTTCAGAGAACATTCACTGGTAAAATAATTCCTCAAGTATTTACTCTCTTTTGCAGGGAGGGTCTTTTGGTTCTATTTTAAAACATCACAGGCAGTTTGGGTTTGGCATTTGCATTATTTAAAAACATGTTGAATTTGTTGTTTTTAGTTCCAAACTAAATCTGCAACATAATGGTTTGAACACTTGGATGATTTCTGTAAGCATATGTTCTCATTATCTTTGGATTTTAGTCCTACAAATACACTGGGACACTTCACTGCTTGTAAATGGGGGTTTCTGGGCTGAGTGGGAATTCTGAATAATTCCCTGCATCTGATGTTATTGTTATATACTTCCTCTTTACATCCATGTAGTTTTAGTAAAGATAAGGCACTGGATCTTAGTAAAAAGGGAATTTCTGCTTTCCTGATTGTCATCTCTCTTTCATAGCCCAGTCTCTCTGAGAGGTAAATGCTTGTACCTGTGGATCCAAACCTTCAGCTTCTCTGATCCTTTTGCTGGTATTGTCAGTGGAATACGTCTGTAGCCATGGGAAAGCTTGGGGTTTGCTCTTTACTGAAATTTAAGTCTTGAGGACTCTTTCCAGTTTCCATTTTAAGCTCAGATGTTGGGGTTTTCTTGTTTTTCAAAATTCTGTCTTTTATTGTGCTTATTTTTGGTTTTGCTAAGATAACAGTTTGGCAAGATTTGATGGGAAAGGAAGGTGAGAATATTAAGGAAAAAAAAAATCCAAGAAAAACAGTGGATATTCAAACATTCTGAATAATATGTTTTAAAAAATATGATAGTGGTTTTAGTGTACTGGTTACTAATTACAGCCTTTGTGATCAGAAGTATTAACTTAAGGCATAAAATGAGAGGGAAGACAACCAGCCAGGTTTTTGCTGCTAAAATACCTGGAGAGGAACTGCTGTTGTTTGCTCATAGCTAACCACACAACTGCATTTGGCGATTGGACAGGGGGAAGGAGAAGACAGCTTTTTTTTGTTTTATTAGATAATTCCTGAAATGAGCTGATAACCTGAATAATGGGTAATAAGTGTAAAACACCATGACCTTTTTCTAGCTAGCAACAGCAGCTACTTCTCATCTTGCCAGCCTCGATCTGGTGTATGCTTTAGCCCACAGATAACAGCCAGGCACTGGGTTACTCAGCTTTGACATCTAGGCAAATTAGTTGGAAAAGCAGCTTTTGGTAGCCACTGCAGGCACTTTGGTATTAATCTTTGATTCAGATGGAGCAGTGAGCTTTGATTCTGTCATGGTTGCAGCACAATGTGCATCATGGGTAAGTACAGCGTTCGCGGCGCTGCGGGGTGACCCTTAGCTCACTGCCCTGCTGGTGAAGCCAGCGGATCCTGCTTGCACGCACAGATGTCACTTCAGCTGATGTATTTTAATTCAAAAGTGTTTGCAGAGCGTGTGGTTTAGCTCTTGCAGGAAGACTAGAGCCACAAAAGGAAAGAAAATGCCTGAATCCATCTATGTTTGGGATTTAATACTGCTTTATGGTTATTAGAAAAAGTATAATTAATCTGATTTTCACCAATGCTGTATCTCTGGATACGTAAAGGTAAAAATGCTGTACTCAGTCTAATACCATTTTTCTCCAAGCCTTTGGTCTTCCCAATTGTTCCTCAATACAATGGTGTTTTGTAGTGGTGGTGGTCTTCAACAGTACTGCAAGTTGAGGTTTATGCAGTAAGAAACTTCCAGTGTCGATTTCTGATAAAATACTGATTCAGTCAGCGCTGGCCACTCTTTAACAGATGAAGAAACAAAGTTTTTCTGTGGTTCTGTTTTAAAGCTGTGTTCATGCAGTCATATTAATAGTACTTATTATTGTTAAGTATTTCATTTCCATTTTCACTCTTCAGCTGCCCTATTCTCTGCTTCTTTTAAAGTACTGTCAAGCAACCTTTCTCTTTTTCTAGCTTGGCAGCTAATGAGTGTCTATTTTCTGCTGAAACAGGAGTATGAGAAAACAAGTGGAGTTCTAAAAACAAAAGGTTAATTTCAACTGCTTTGCATTCTCCTC
Organism: Merops nubicus; assembly: GCF_000691845.1. Lineage (NCBI taxonomy): Eukaryota > Metazoa > Chordata > Aves > Coraciiformes > Meropidae > Merops > Merops nubicus. The sequence continues at coordinate 13,659 of NW_008589926.1, forward strand.
ATATTACACATTGGGACACTCAACATATTGCCAGTGTCCCTAGGAATATGCCACTGCACATCGCAAGCAGAGGAGCCAAATTCATCCATTAGATTTTTTTAAACACTGAATTATCAGTAATTCTACTGGACATGTATGGTAGGTGGCAGGTGCCTCAAATCAGAGACTTTTATTAAAGAACTTATTTCTAATTCCAGCTGGGACTGGGTCAAGTGTTACATTGTCTATTTTTGCAGTGTGCTTAGTGTACTTAATTTCTGACCCATCTGGGAAAGACAGCGTGTTCAGGGTGGCTCCTAGAATTGAAATAGTGCTGGAGAGGTGTCTAACTACTCCCCTAGTCACAGGGGCACTTCTAATTCTTGTGGCAAGGATCATATTTATATGTGGGGAAAAACACAAAAGGCAAAAATAAAGACAAAACCCCCAGCTTTATTCCGAGCCTCAAGCAGACCCCCTTGCAATTTTTAACTGATTAGAGCAACACCTTTTTTTATTGATGAGAAGGTTAAGTGATCTATTGAAGCTATCGTTATGAAAATGCCAACCTGAGACTGTAGTTAATGTGGAAGGATTATTAAGTAGGTCATAGTTTAAGGGTGAAGAAAGCAAAAAAGTCAAAGAACCTAAAAAGGGGGCATGATAATGATAATTCCTGACTTCCTGTTAATAACAAGCTTACCATACTTGTATGGAAAGTGCTGGCACATAGGCTTGTAACGAGGCACCTGTGATGAACTAGTAGCATGGCCTCACCGTTAGCAGAACAGAGAAACTTTTTAGTGTTTGAAGAGAGAAGGTGAAGTAGCTCTGTACGGTACTTATTTCTTCAGTGGGTGGTTTGGAGAGAATGCTTTGTTTGTTTTTAATGGGTGGTTACACAGTTTCGATGTCACTAGGAAAACTCTGGATCATTTTTCATTTTTAAGTTGAAAGCCAGCTGTATCACACAGGGAAAGGGATTAGTTTCCTGTCAGCTTCCCTTTTGGAAAAACTCGTGTGCACACTGAAAATATTTCCAGCTTGGGCAAAGTATGTTTGAAAATACCTTTCGGGTAGAGTCATATTTTGATGGGCAAAGAAAGAGGACTCGCTTTCAGTTTTGCACGTTTACAGAAACATTTTGAGGAATCTAAGGGGCTTTTTTCTCCTTCCCTTGAAAAAGTACACACTGTTCAGGCAAGGAGAGTTTTGCTGGTGTTACCCTTGATCTCCTCTGGCGCTGAGCTCCGGTGGAGGGCGTTCTTTCCGAAACCACCCTGCACTTTGACCTGTGGAAAGGACTGCTGTGCTGTGTGTATGCAGCGAGGGGCACAGCATTTCTGTGCAGAGAGACAGCAGGAGGGCTTGATGGCTTTGTGTTCGTATACATGTGGATGAGAGCAAAATAAGACATGCAGGGCATGGTGGGAACGTGGAATTGGACTTTTTTGAGGCTGGATGTACCTGTTCCTAAAACACAAGGTAGGGGAGGTGCTGCAAATGCTTCTATTAGTGCATGTGTGGAGTGTGTACTAAGTCTCTGGAGTGGCTAAAAATAAAGTAAAAATTCTGGTTTTCTATCAATGTTCCGTGTACACAGGATAATGCAGATAGTAAATATTTATGTGAAACGTAGGAAAAAGGTGGAAGAGTAAGTGTGTATGCCATATAGCAATGTAAGGACGCCCTACTGTAAATATAAACTGAATACAAATTGCGATTGGCCATCAGTACTTCAGGATAAATCTTGATCAGGACTTAGTTTTAAAATGTTTGCTATTGCGTGCAACTTTTTTAACAGAAAAGTTATTTTCCTTTCCTTTATTCCTTAGCAATAACAGCATTCATGTGAAACCAGTGTTCTGTTTGTCAGATAGCTCCTCTTGCATTTTCATACCTGTGTTCATTAGCTAAAAACTCCATCCCTTGGGATGCTTTACTACAAAGGATGCCAAAAGTATCCCCTGGGAGTAATCTTTCACTAACAGAGAAATAAAGGAGATTTCTCCTGTAGGTGCTTTTTTCCAGCTTCAGATTCTAGAAACATCACAGCTCGCAAGCTCCATTAGATGCCAGAGCTCTGTTGAGTCACGTGGAAGTAAGCCTATATCAAACTGTAAAGTAACAGTAGGAAAGTGTTGCCTTTGTTTGTCAAAGCAAGCAGAGACACCAGTAAGCACGTGTCCTTTTCAAGTAGAAAAACTTGGAAATGAGCAGTCTTCTAAGAAATTTTGTTTTGTTTTGTTTTACATGGTGGTTGCTGAGCAACTTTCTCAGGACACTATTAGTAATTGCTGTCTGAAGTTAAATAATTCTTGAAACCTCCATTCTTCTGCTTGACTCATACTGTAAGGATGACTTCTGCAACAGAAATAGAGACTTAAGTAGATGATGGTGAAAATGGTGTTGGACATGAAAGCCACATCACCGTGTATCAGCTGTGTCTGAATTTGAACAAAATATGCTGGATAAAATGATACTAAGCAAAACTATGCAATTTGTTGTTGAGAGTTTTCGTGTACAGTACTCACCTGAGGATTTTCCTGTCTTTCCATTCTGTCCAGTGTTGAGGGTGAAGCTCCCAGCAGTGAAGCTGGCACATCTCTGGATAGCCCATCTGCCTACCATCAAGGACCTGTAACACACAGCTTGGCCATAAGCCCAGACCACTACGAGCACTCTGCCTACGGGCTGTATTCTGTCTCCCCTGGACAACAACGATCTCGGAGGCCCAAACTTCAGCACTCAACATCCATACTGCGAAAACAAGCGGAGGAAGAAGCTATTAAAAGGTCAAGATCACTTTCCGAGAGCTATGAACTCTCTTCAGACCTACAAGATAAGCAGGTATTTGGGCTTTGTTACCTAATTTATGGCAGCAGCAACATGTCTGTAAATGGGGAAGAAAATCTTTTCTAGCATCGCTTCAGTTGTGATGCTGAAAAAAACTTTTTTACCTCCAACCAACTTAGTTTGAAGTACTTATATGTCAGCATTTCTGAGGTTTTTGATGCTTTTTTCTGCGTTGTCATTCCTGTGTCCCGTACACTTTCCCCTCTCCTTGAAGAAAAGCATAAAAGATATGTTAATATATTAAAAGTAAATACAGTTCTACTAGGAATGATGAACTAATACTAGAATGTAATAATGCAAAATATTTTTCTAAGAAAATTAGTCATTTTGAAACCTGGATATCTTTGTTGTTGCTGAAAGAAAGAGAGGACTTACTGCAACTGATATTCTTTAATACCAATGGGATGAATTCAGGGTCTTAATTGGTTTTACTCAGCTGGTCAGAACTCCCTTAGGCTTTACAAAGAACTGCATGGAAGCTATGCAGATGTTCAAAGCCTTTGTCCCCAGAAAAGGCACTTCTGTAAGACAATCAGCCTCAGCCATTCCTTTTAAGTTTCATTCTGAACATAGTCTTATTTGAAAAATGTTTATTGCCATGTAAGTTCACAGTTATCATTTGAAAATGATACTGTAGTAGCTTGAGGTAAGCAAATACCCAGGCTGCACTGGATTTCACTGATAGATGAACAGCAGCCAATACATCACTGGGTTTTGGTTGGGTTTGTTTGTTTGTTAGAGATCTTTCTCGTCAGGGAATAGTTTGTTGACTGGTATATCACTGTGGTACGTTGCAGAGCCGCTCCAACCTGTACATTAACATGGTGAAAGGGGAAGGAGGCAAAATTCCACAGGCAAGAAGCAAACTGCTCCTGAGTTCGGGCCACACATTGATGCTCAGTGATATTTATAGGGGGAAGCCTTATTTGCCATCTGTTTGTTGTCCTGAAATTTCAGGCTGGAGAATTGTATAATGTTGTTCCAGAGAGACCTGTAAGAACAGAGCTTAAGCTCTGTCTTTGAACAGTCATCTGCACATTGTCTTTAAGTTGAACCCAATATTTGGGATAGCAAGTAGGACCTTATTTTAGCATTTATGCTGATCAAATTCTACATTGGAATGGGGACATATCAAGCTCCTGATTTGTGATCTAGATTACGCCAGCTCTGCTATTAAATTATACCTCCTTATAAATCCTGAAAGCTAAAATGTTACTTCCTTTTCCACTTTTGGCAGTCGTGTTCGCTAGCTGTCTCATCAGGGTTGGATACAGAGAGTAAGGCTTACTAAGGAGGTCTGCTGCACTGCGGATACTCCATGGAGCCTAATTCTATCTCTCCTTTTATGCCGGTTTGATAAAGAATGAGAACTGCAGATGTTATTTTGTATTTGTTCAGGGAGTCCTATACAATAAAAAGTGAAAGTGATACATAAAGGAAGCTTGATACTGAATTGCTGCTTACTACTCTTAAAAAAATCTCATTGAAATCTGTGAAGATACTTGAAAACTACTTAGGAAAACGTCCAAGGCTTTATCTAAAGGCAACATGCATTACTCACTCATTAAAAAGGTGCATTAAATACTCATTAAAATTCATTAGAAATATTAGTCACAAATCTAGTAAATCATCCAGGCAGATTCTAAAATACTCATAGTTAAAATTCTCACCAAAGCCCCCCCAGTTTATGATAGTCAACTCTGATGTTACTTTGGGTGTAAACCTGATGGACAACAGCCTGTTTGCAAGAATAAGGTCTGGGTAATTTATTTTACAGAATATTAGGTTTCCTTTTATTCTTTCACACCAGCTATGATAGTTTTGTTTTCTTTGTTTGACATTTGATCTTGAGAGAACTAAATCGACAATTTATCACTTCTTTTGAGATACATCCAGCAAAACAATCTCTTATGATTGATTTAAACACACGTGACCGAATATGTGCTACATATAGAAATAGTAGTAATGTGTGGCAGCAGTGGCAGGGTTGTGGTGGAAGTTCTTAATTTTTTTGATCTTCAGAATGCCTTACAAGTAACTTTGTAGCGTCTTTGACATGCGTAATATAATGCCCCCCCCCCCCATTTGTGGGTGAAAGGCTAAACAATTGTTTTAAAGGCAAACTATAGAAAATTATGCAAAGATTTATAGATTTCCAGCTCAGAGATCAATCACAGCTTTTTAAGCTTAGTTAAAAAATGTTTCAAGATACAACTAAAAGAAAGAGCTCCTTAGCAGTAATCCAAATCTGAGCCCATCTGAGAGGCTGGCCTCCTCAGTTTATGCACATATGCATAAAATTGGGTTTTTTTCCATCTAGAAGTAAATAATAATAAGAAGAATAAGTGATTCATTTTTTAAAACACCAAGCTAAAAAGATCATCTGTAATGCGACAGGAGAATGGGAGCTGCTGAAC
>NW_008589926.1:18941-21749 GCF_000691845.1 Merops nubicus
AGTAGCACTGAAAAGTACATCAACTGCTCCCAAATGGGAGACATAATGGACTAGAAAAATTTATATTTTCTAGTAGCATTTAGTTCCTTCCATAGATGTGGGATGAAGCCCCTCTGCACATCAACATCTGAACTTAACAGTGACTTGGAGAGAACTCCAAAGCGTGAGGGAGAGAGGTTGTGTGTGCTCGTGCATGTAACATAAGTAATTAAAACGTGATGCATAATGAAAAAGGGTGCTGGGATTTGCAAGCGGGAAGAAAAGACTTTTGAGTCCTTGGAATATTATGGAAATTGCTTGGATTTAAACAAAAATGCTGCTGGAAAAATGGTGGGTTTAATTGTGGTTCTGAACATACCGATTTGCACAGACGTTTTGTGTTTGTGAATAATGTGCATCCAGCAAAGACTAGTCAGAACAGAAATTAAATATTGGAGGGAAAAAAGATTAAATAAAACCAGTTACTCATCTTGTTTCAAGATTTTTAAAAAAAATGCTTTTCGTGTTTTGGAAGGAAAGGCTTGAAAATATCTTATGAGTATTCCAAAAATACTGACAGGTCATTTTCACTAGGTTAAATTGAAAGCATTGATAATGTATTTATTTGGCATATTCATGCTTTCAATTGGAAACACTGGCAATGTTGAGTGTAATGACAAGAATGAAACTAGATCTGAATTTGTATTTAGAAAGTCTGAAAAATGTTTGTGGTTTAAGGAAGACCCCGTATTTGGATATTCTGTCCGAGGAGCCTCCCTGCAAGCGTGTGGTCTGGGAAGACTCAGTTCTGTATTGATATCAGGCCTGGGTGAAACAGTGCTACCTGGTTTTTATTCACGTAGAAAGAGGTGCGTGCCTGGAACGGTGACAGACACTTCTAGAGTTGGCTCCCAAAATACAGCAATTTGCACGATACTTGGATTCACTTCTCTGCAGAGAGAGAACGACTGTGCTATGCTGTGTGAGAGTGCTGTCTTGTCTGCTGTGGCACAGGCACACCGCAGCTGCTGGGTGAAACCCAAGATCCCAACACCCACACAAACTGCTGGCGCCTTAATTTTATATGACACCATTCACATGGTCATTTTTTTGTCTGTATTTTTATTGTGGAATTTGCAAATGAAATCAGGTTTGCTCCTTGTGCAGTTGTTGGTCTGGAGCTTTCAGGTTTGACTTTCAGAAACAGTATCCGCTTTGCGAAATGTCTGAAAATTGAAGTTGCTAGAAGAAACATTTTTGTTGTTCTGTTTTAACGTTGTTCTGACATGCGTTGAGTCACAAAGGAATTGTGTTCACCCTTTACAGGTGGAGATGCTAGAACGGAAGTACGGGGGCCGTCTCATAACCAGACATGCTGCTCGCACCATACAGACAGCTTTCCGCCAGTATCAGATGAACAAAAACTTTGAACGTCTTAGAAGTTCTATGTCTGAAAATCGTATGTCCAGACGCATTGTACTGTCCAATATGAGAATGCAGTTTTCCTTTGAAGGACCTGAGAAAGTCCACAGCTCTTACTTTGAAGGAAAACAGGTTTCTGTTACAAATGACGGGTCAAAGCTGGGATCCATGGTACCATCTGAATGTGGTGACCTTGGAGAGTCAGCTACAATGAAGTCTCCAGCAGCTTCTACTGATTTTGCCGATGCCATAACGGAACTGGAGGACGCCTTTTCCAGGCAAGTGAAGTCCCTTGCAGAGTCCATTGACGATGCGCTGAACTGCCGTAGTCTGCACTCCGATGAAGTCCAGACTCCGGATCAAGTCAGAAGTCGTGAAATGGAAAGGGATAGTTGTGCTCAAACCAAACCAGCAATTCACAACGTGGATCACAGGAAGCTGGATGAGATGACAGCGTCGTACAGTGATGTTACATTATATATTGATGAGGAAGAGTTATCTCCTCCGCTCCCACTCTCCCAGTCCGTAGACAGACCGTCCAGCACAGAGTCTGATTTGAGGCTCCGGACTGTGAACTCTTCTCAAGAGTACTGGTCCATGACCCACAAAGATGATAAGATAGACACTGACACGAGCTGCAGGAGTACCCCGTCACTGGAATGTCAGGACCAGAGGATGAGGATGGATCATCTACCGTTGCTAACTATAGAGCCACCCAGTGACAGTTCAGTGGACTTGAGCGACCGCTCGGAGAGGGGCTCATTAAAGAGACAAAATGCATATGACCGAGGGGTCACTAGTCAGCAAGGGAGCCCAAAACACATCCCTCACAGTATTCCTGCCAAGATGATATCCCGAGAGGAGCAGGAGGCAAGGCATAGGGCCAGGCCCATAGAGAGTCATTTAGCTATCAATGGCACAGCAAACAGGCAAAGCAAGTCAGAGTCTGATTATTCCGATGGAGACAACGACAGCATCAACAGCACTTCCAACTCTAATGACACAATAAACTGCAGCTCAGAGTCCTCTTCCAGAGATAGCCTGAGGGAGCAAACCTTGAGCAAACAAACGTACCACAAAGAAACTCGCAACAGCTGGGACTCCCCTGCCTTCAGCAACGACGTGATCAGGAAGCGCCATTACAGGATCGGACTGAACCTTTTTAACAAGTAAGTGCAGCATTTCCTCCCTTTCTCTCTGCCTCTGCTAGAAACAGAGCCACCAAACCAGGAAGAGTTTTTCTTCCCTTAGATAAGTAAGACTGGTGCCTGTTACTGACTTTGCAGTGAAAAAACACACTGCTTGTGGTGACTGTTCATGTTAGAGTACTTCCAAGTTATCTTCATAGTTAAACAGCTTCAGGGGGAAGGAAAAAATAGAATTTTGTGTGTGTGTATATATATATAT
>NW_008589927.1:0-3152 GCF_000691845.1 Merops nubicus
AACGCCAGACCCTAACTGCAACACTAGGCCTGGCCAGAAATGGTAGATACCTCATGGATGCGAATGTCTTTCAGGTATTAAGAAAGTAGTGGGAGAAGTAGTAGTAATGTATCTTTAATAATATTAATAACATTCAGACCTCTTCAACAAATGCTGATGGTTAATCCTGATCAGACTGAGATAGTCATGATGTATTAAAGAATCGCTTTTCCATGTTGTCCTATGATATGATCATATTAAAAGTGGATTTAAGAAAAAAAATTAAAAATTAAAAATATTACCACTGCAAACTCTTAATTTCAACAATTTTTATTCCTTTTTTTTTTTTGGTTATGCATATTCAGGTGCATTCCTAATTTTGTTTATTTTATAGAGCAGTAAGAATGTTTGTGAACAATTACTAGATAAAGGATTGTTAAAAGGAATAACTAATAAAGCCTTCTATTTGAATGAAAAGTAGATCTGTTCTCTTTTATCAGTGAGAATTTGTTAATTTTAGCCTCACATTATTTAAAAAGATTTCCTGAAAAGCTTGTGGTTGCCCAAAGTATCTGGTTTTACACTAGAATTTTGATTTTTTGTGATTATTGTTTCTTTTCTTTTACTGCCTTCCTCATCCTTTTGTTGGAGCAGGGTCTATTTGTCTATTTGTAACTGGCTACATATTTGAATACTACAGAAAGTTTGTCCCTTCTGCACCATTCTGTAATTTAGACATGCTGTCTAGCAACTTTTAGAAAAGTGTCTGACAGAGAAAACTGACACTCTGGTTCTATCACTGTAACTCCTTCCAAAAGCTTAAAAGTTATTGAAAAACTATACTGTGAAAAGTAAAACATTAAACCAATAGTAAATGAAACAGAAAAAAAAAAAAATGTATTGGGTGAGGGATCTAAACTTAAATGTTCTGCCAATCCAAAACAGAAAGGAAGAAGTGAGAAAAAGAAAGAAAAAACCCAAAAGGTAGTATGTTGTAATTGCAGTCATCACTGATGTCTGTGAAAATATTAACAAACAAAAATGTAACATCAACAGAAAGTATATTATATATTGGGTAGGAGGGTAGTTCTACACTCATTTTCTTTGTTTAGACACTGCAAGGGAAAAGAGTAGGTAGAGATTAGTGACTTTTTTTCTTCTCAACAAAAACAGAAACATTATGAGTGATGCACTCTCAGTACCTCGTGTAACACTGCAACAGATGGAAAAAAAGAAATAATGTAAGTAAACTTTATTAGCAACAGTTTTGAGTTGTGATTTGATGTGACATTGAACCTAGTATCAAATTATAATAGAAAAAATTAAAGAAGATACATCCTGGAGGGAAGGAAGTTCTTTTTCTTACTTCCTAATCGTCTGAATTTTTTTCTCAGCAATCCTCACTCTAATAATTCATTCAATGCCCACCTGTGTCTGTGAGAGAGAAAAAAAAAAAAAAAAGTGTGAGAAGCTGAAAAAATCATAAAAGGGCATCATCACAGTCTTCAGCAGAACAAGCTTGACTGACTGTTTCAAGGTGAGTGACATTACTTCAGCTGGTGGTCATAAAAGTGATATACCTAGAGAATCAACCATCTGTGAAGGCTTGAAATGCGATGAGTTCATACCCTGAATTATTTTTTTTCTTTTTATGTAGTTTTTAGCAAGCCTCCACAGAAGCTAAATTTATGGCTACAGCTGACCTTGATGCCCAAGCTCCTCACACCAGGGATTTTTTTTTTTCAACTTGAATGTCTCTTTTGCTCCTCCTCTGTCAGTTAGAAGACTACAGCGTGCAATTCCCATGGTCTGTCTCTGACTTCTTCTTCTTTGTGTTGGTGTAATGGTTTGAAACCTGCTGCCCCTGGTGGGTGGAGATCTGAAACCCTAAACCAGGTACAAGCCTGAATGAAAGGGGCGTACGCCTGTCCTATTCCCACTCCCCTTTTCCTGTCTTCGGGACTTCCTGCCAAGCTCTATAAAAAGGGGAGAAAGGCAGGCCTCCTCTCTTGCTCTTCTTCTCTTCTTCCTCTTGCTCCTTTGACCTTGCCCCTGGGCACACGCTGCTCTGCTGCTCCCTGTGCTACACGTGGCCGTGGCCATCCTCGAGACCTGGGCCTGATCTACAGCCTCTTCCCTGCCTCCATCCACGTCCAAGGATTGTGCATCCAGCTTCAATCCACCTCAATCCAGCGAGATCCAGCACCGGGGAGCCTCAGCATAGCATTTGGGTTTTGTATATTTGGAAGTTTAATCTTCCTTACCTTGTTGTTCCTACAACCCCCCTTCCCTGTTAAACCCCTTCCCTTCTTCCTTTCTGATCCCTGTTAAATAATATATTTCATTTTGTTAATCTTCAATTTGGTGCAAGGTTTTCATTACCCCTGCCTTCCTTATTTACCTTTCTATCTGGGAAACTGAGGGATAAGGGAGGTGGGACACAGTTCTGCCTTCTAACCGGGACAGAACAGTTGGAGACCTAGGTTCCCAAAGCGATGCACAAATGAGTACAGGCTACAATGGTGAAACACAGGCAAGCAAAGAAAAGCCTTTTCTCATCTTTTGCCTTCCTACTCCATGCTCATCTCTTCAGAAACCAGCTTCATGCAGCCCAAATCAAAAGGAAAAAAAGTAATTCAAAAAAAGTAAGCTTAAATTGTTTGTCTGTCTTTTATTGAAAATTTTCTGAATGTTTCCTCTGATTTACAAGAGATGCACAACCTTTTTTCTGTCATTTGGCAACTGAGCTCCAGCTGGGAGAAATGCGTAACCAATAGAGGTGTGTGGGGACTCTGTGGGATGTCCTTTTATACTTGTAAGCAGGAAGACTTAGTGATCAGAGTGTGCACGTGATCAGAAAGTTCAGATTTTCAACATTCTAAAACATAAAAAAGAAATTAAATAAAATGTTGCTTCTGTGAAGCAGAAACTTTGTCACAGATCTATGGTACTGGCTGGGTGACGGAAGAGGAAACATCCCAAGATAAAATATAAGTATTTTTTTATACTATTTCTATGACTCTGTACTCCAAGAAAAAAATCTAACAAGTCTGTATACCTCCTTCCCAGTACGTGAGCATGGATATTTGCATGTCTATGACTGCACACACATGCATATCTTTCTAGCAAAAGCAACTCAAAAAATGTTGAGAAATAGAACCATAGAATCATAG
>NW_008589928.1:0-2564 GCF_000691845.1 Merops nubicus
AACACGAGTCTCCGCCGGGGATCGTTGTCCCGGCGTTGCGGAGGGGTTATTTTCACGGATTGAGGGATCTTAAACTCGTTTGGGTGGGAAAAGACCTTTTTAAGCTCGTCGCGGAGGAGAGAACGAGTTTTCCCCGGTTTTCGCGGGGAAGCCGTTCCACACCGCGCTGCTGACGCCTCCTCGCTGCTCGAGCGCATCGCTCAAGATGCCTTTTGAGGCAAGGAGGCTGTTTTCGGCGAGCAGAAGGGTGTTTGCCGGTGCTGCTTCCCCTCTCGGGTTCCCCGTGGCCAAAAGTAAAGAAGTCTCCCCCGGGAAGTTGCATCTTAGCCCGGGGACTGTGATGTGCCCTTTCCCAGCCTCTGAAGCAGAGGAGCAGTAGGTAGGTGTGTGTAGAGCGTGTCTCTGGCAGACACCCCGTGCTCCCTCCCTCATCCCTCGGTCTTCAAGCATCTCTCATTCCCGGGGCGCTGGGGGTGGCAGAGTCGGGGCGATGCTGCTGTGGCCACACGCTGCACACCCTTAACGAGAGGGGCAGGTGCAGTGAGATCCCTCACCCTCAGGCTGCGAGCTCCTCTCCTGCCTCACCGAGGTTCCCTTTGATGGACGAGGTCTGTTCATAAGCTGTGTGGAGCCCTGACTTTTCTGTTATTTTGTTTTTTTCCTGTGAGGAGAAATGCTGCCGGAAGGGATGCGATTGGGAAACAGCCTGATCCTCCTTGCACTGGTGTCGGTGGCAGAACGCCCACGCGGGGTGAACAGGAGCTGGGTGGCATGGGGATGCAGATGATGAACGTTTCCTAGGAGTGATGTGACAGAAATGGGGTGACAGCGGGCGGTGGGTTTCTTGGGAGCATGAGCCCTGCCTTGTAACCAGCTCTTGGCAGATGACCTTTGTATAAGGCTCGTACAAAATCAAACTATCTCCACAGAGGCTTGTGTGGTTATAGCTCCAGGATCTGGATACGGGATTTGCTGTTTCCATTCTTAAAATGAGGTATTGAAAAAGATACAAACTTGAGTAAGGTTCTCCAGATCATGAGATTAAAAATAAATCAGATTTTTTTTTCCTCATTGCTGGTTTTTGAGCATTCAGCCTGATCTGCGATCGTGTTTTAACCATTTTCCTTCATGCATCAGGACTGGAAACTTGTTGCTCATTCCTAGCAGAAGGTGATGTTTCCTCTGCCTGCCTTGCAGTGAGCTATGAGCCTCTATCAATCCCGAGCCGTTCACAGCCATTCTCATCTCTACAATGGTTTGGGCTCCCTCCGAGAGCTGCAGGAGTGGAGGGCCAACAGCCTCCTAAATCTCTGTGCCACTGTCGGTCCAGCCCCCCTTGGCGGGTCCACAGAGGAGTAGTAGTCTGGGAGCAGCCAGTAGTACGTGGGACGTGCTTCCTCTCCCTACAGCCACAACTGCAGTTTCACGGTTTGTCATTCAGTTCCCAGGACAGGAGTGACAGCAGGGCAGTGTGGGAGGGAGGCGACTGAAGTGTAAAACATGGTGGGGGAAAGAAGGAGTCTTCCAGAGCACTGTCTTTGCTGCTGAACTGGAGGATGCTTGGAGACGTGGAGCTTCCCACGTGTGCCTGGAGATGGTGAGGTCAGATCTTGGACACTGCTGCTGGTCTCACTTGTGGTAGGAGCCTTTTGCTGAAGTCGGTTTTGGCAGGTAGGACTTGCAAGGAGACCTTGGAGCTGCAATCCAGGCGAGTGCCCTCAGCCTCCTCCTGCAAACAGGTGACTTCACTGGATCTGTGCTTCTGTAGTGGTGGTCGTTTCGGCACAGGTGGTGAGCACAGCTCGGGTCCTGTGGTCCTCCACTTGTCCTGCTGTCAAAACCTCCATCATCTCACCTGCCAGCTTCCCCAGTGCAGCAGAACTGAAGGCCATTGCCAGACCAGGGTCAGAGGAGCAGGAGCGTGAGGAGCTGTGGTGGAAGTGGCGGGGTGGGGCTGCCCTGTCCTCCCAGGGGATGCCAGCCCTGGTTCTGCAGCAGGGCTGAGTCAGGAGCTCCAGGGGCAGAGCTGCTCCCTGGGAGCCCGCGCTGGCTGGGTGCAATTATCCCTCTGCTGCTCCCTGGGTGTCTGGCCCAGGGCTGGCTGGCGTGACACAGACAGACAGGTGATATCCTCCCTCCTCTCACTTTCCACACTGCTGACCTTCCCCTGCAGCAGGAACGCAGGTAGCTGGGCTGGGAGATCTGCTGGTGCTCAACAGGGCAGTGCCTGTGGTGGACCACTTGAGGGAAGGGAGGCCGTCCAGAGGGACCTGGACAGGCTGGAGAAATGGGCCAGTGCAAACTGTACGAGGTTCATCAAGTCAAATCCAAGGTCCTGCATCTGGGTTGGGCCAATCCCAGGCACAGTTACAAACTGGGCACAGAGCTGGTTGAGAGTAGCCCTGAAGAGAAGGACTTGGGGGTGTTGATTGACAAGAAGCTCCAAGTGAGCCAGCAGTGTGCTCCTGCAGCCCAGAAGGCCAACTGCACCCTGGGATGCATCAAGACTGGTGTGACAAACAGACGAAGAGAGGATGTATTCTGCTCTTGTGAGACCCCACCTC
>NW_008589929.1:0-1754 GCF_000691845.1 Merops nubicus
CCTAAATGATTCTATGATTCTAAGCCCTGTCACAAAGGCTGCCCTGCTTTCTCAGTCACTTTCAGGCTCAAACCAGGCCAATAGAAATCAAGTCTTGTATATCATAGTTTGTTATTGAAAAAAAGAAGAAATACCCCTCCAATCATATAATACTAAAGGAATGCAGGGTAGCTGTTTTCGTCTAAGCTTTTGATTCATATTACAATAAAATGCTGCTTCCCACTAAGTCAGCTGCAGAACTTCCATGCTTTAGCTGGCCTTAGAGTCCAGACAGGGAATTTTCAACAGAGTATTCACAATGATGCACTTCTCACAATCACCCACCAAATTATTTCTTCTTGTAATTAATTTGATTCTTAGTTGACGTCAACATGTTCATAGTTTATGTTTCATAACATGGCAAGTATACCAACAATAATATGTACACTCAAGTGAAAAAAAAAAGCAGTGGTTATCATTAGTGTGGGCCTATTTCACAAAAATTAAGATACTTTTATCCTAAAAAATAATAAAATAGGAAAAAATGATTCTTCAAAATCCATTAGAAAAGTACATATAAACATGGTAACAAAAGAAATCAGGGAGGGAGGTTTTTTTCACAATAAACCACGAAAGCCTACAGGTCATTGCTTTTCCAAATCTATTTATTAATGGAAATGTCTGCATATTTGGGGTTTTCTTTATTTTTATCATTGCCTTTCCTTACAGTATATGCATGATATAGTATAGAAGCCATAAATCCTTGTTATAAGTACAATTTAATGGGCTGCAGAAACTCTAAAAAAAAAAAATAACCACCAAAATACCCACTTGGTTTCCAAACACGGGATTACTTGCTACAAAATTATACCAGTATTTAAACAATCAAGCAGCAGAGACAGAAAAATGCCAGTTATTCTAAACAACCATTCTCCTCACATACATTATAACACACGTAACCCAACAGGCATTTAGAAAACAACAAGAACTACTAAACATAAAAGAACTGGTGCTAACTAAACAGAACTACAACGACGACTTAGGAGAGTTCTGCTCACTTCTGATTTTCAACACACAACCCGCCCCACCCCGTGCACAAACCCCTTCTTCCTCCTCAGAGAGGGGCAGCTCACTTCAAAGCCGGAGGAGCACGAACAGCTGCTGATGGTTTACAACCAGCCCTCTTTTAGTACCGGCAACTTAAGATTAAGAACAAGGAAGGAACATCAAACCTTGGTCACCATACAAGCGTGGGCAGGTACACACACACAGAAGCCAGAAAACTACACTAGCATATTAGGAACGCAGAAAATGGCTGTGTATATCAGAAACAGTCAAACTACAGACTAAGTTAAGAAAAATCAGAACATTTTTAGTCCACATCACATCCCTATGATGACACATCTATAACTTATTACTATAACGGTAATAAGCAGAAGAACAAAGCGAACATTCTACTTAGGATTTCCCTGTAAGCCCACAATACCACGCCGCTGTATTATATCCACCCCTGTGCACCTCTACTGAATGAACTTCAATGGGAGAAAGGAGTTCGCACCATCCAGGTCATACTTTGGGCCACCGAGCGTGCAAACAGCGTGAGTTTAAAAATAAAACCAAAACCCGCCATCACAGCGTGTTACTGGGAACGTGACCTGACCCGAATGCCCTCACAGAAAGGTCAATAGTCCCGGACAGCCGCGCAGAGCGGGCTCGTCCCACACCACGGAGGCGGACAGGCGGACCCCACCCGATACGTGCCCGTGATCGCGCCC
>NW_008589930.1:0-7231 GCF_000691845.1 Merops nubicus
CCGCTGTGCCGGGGGTTCCTCTCGGCTCACGCTGCGGGACGCAGCTGGGGCCAGCGCTAGGCTCTGCGCTCCAAGGGGCCTTCGAATTTTATCTCTTTTATGTCTCAGTTTTATTGTTCTTATTTTATCAACTGCTTTTGTGCTGGCTCCACGGGTCCCGTTTACACCAGGAAAAGATCTAGTGGATCCCTTCTGTGGCTTGGTCCAAGTAGGAACAAAGTTGCTCTTGCAGCTGGTGCTGGTGCCCACGCTCTACTGCCCCTCGCTGTGACCACCTAGGGGCTTTTTAGCTGGCTTAAATTAGCTGCTGATAGAGGTCCAGCGAGGCCAGTCTGGACAGGCAGATCCAAAATACGCTTTTGGGAAATGATCTAAAACGTGGGCAGGAAGTTTTATTTTTCAGGTAGACCCATGCAGAGTTCTGCAGACAGGGAAGCATAGATGGACAAATCAGTCAGCCGGGGCGTCTTTGATCCTGAAAGCTCCCAGCCTTTGAAGGATTTTTTGCGTATTAGTAAGATCCCTAGTCTCAGCCATCCCATCATCCTGCCTTGACCCAGGCACTCCCTTCCCAAAGGGCATTTGCAGATGTAGAACTAGAGTTACTGGTGGGTTCTCAAGATGAGAAATTCCAAATTACTAAGGAGTATACCGTGGGTTACTTACCTGTAGCTCCCTTGCTTTTGATTCAGCACCCAGACTGGCCTCTCTGAAGCTCACAGAGCCTCTTAGGAGGAGGGTTTCATGCTGTACTTGCTGCACGGCTCCATAATTCCTTCGTTTTGTTTCATTTTTGCACCACTGTGCCCTAGAGGGAAAGTGCAGTACCAAAGGTTTGTCTTGTAGACATAAGGATCACTCAAGATTAGTACTAGTAATAAGTATTAGAAATATGTTTTCTATTTAATTTTAATTCAGTACTTCCAATGAAACTTTATACGTTCTCAGGCAGGGCAAAATTGGCAATATTTATATATACTTTCCAAACTTCTTTAGAACTCTGGGCTGGATATTGATCTTCACCAGTAAAATTTGGACTCCTTGCCCTGTTTTATCCTGGATTTAGTTGAGCGTAAATGAGATGAGAGCTTAGCTGTATCCTGTAAAATTTCTTAGTGTGTTCTGCGTTTATCTTTATCTTATCTTCACTGTGAAGTAAGTCATTGCCTCCGCCATGAATTAGATGGGAGAAGCACATCAGGGTTTCTTTTTTTTCCTTTGTTTTTCTCCAAAACCCATGACTTAAACCAAAGAGAAATAAAGCCAGATCCGAGCCCCACACGGCATTAGTGGCGTGCTTGTCTTGCTCTTCAAGAAAAGGCCAAAACTGGAGGCCAGTGACCCGTCCCAGAAGTGACACTGGTGCTTTTGCCCTCACCCGAATGCAGGAGCAGCACCTGCACCCCAATTTTTTGCTTTGTTCTTGTCCTTGCCACCATTCTTAATGGCACACAGAGTGGGAGGCTCGTTGGACAAATTATATAGCCATAGGCACTGCCAGCAAGTGCCCTCCCCTCCCGAGACACAGCACCTACTGACTTCATCCACCTCTTTGGTGTGGCTTTGGGGTCTAATATATTTTCAAAAGGGGAGCAGAGACCCTGAAAGGGAGGGGTAGAGGGGGCAGGGAAGCTGCTGGCAGCCCCTCCAGCGGGAGCACGGCTCGCAACCCCGCTCACAGGCATTGTCTGGCATTGTTGTACCAGACACGCTCCATTCACGGCCCCTCTCTCGTCCCTTTTCAGCCAGTGCCCACTGGTCCTGCTCTGTTTGTCGGCAAGAATGAGCTGCCGGGAGGAGGAATGTTTCCCAGACGAGGGGTGAGGAGGTCAGTCTGGACCTCTGGACATGGGCGGCGGGGACTTGCAGCCGTGGCATGTGAAAGCAGGGCCGGCCTTTGAGGGTTTGTTTGGATATAGGCAGCAGAGCGCAATTCAGATCATGAGATTAGCTGTCAGGTCATCTGCTGTGAAATCCATTATGAAAAACACCCGGAAACTGATGCTTGACTTGAAATCCTTAGTTTACTAAATTGCAGAAATTATCTTTCGAAGCTTTTGTCAGCTACATATATATGCATAACATATTTATACACTCACACGCATAAGATAATGCTTGTAGTAATGCCTCATGCAAAATGCTGGTTGAATAAATCTGTCACTGAAACTTCAATTCCAGATTACTAGACTCCAAGATCTGCTATTATGAGTGAAAACACATCTTTAGAAAGTTCACAACAGTCTGAAGGAGATGAGCTATTGAAATGCAATAGAAAAATCTACCCCTTACGGATTAGTCAAACAATGGATGTAGTCCTGCATGTAAACACTGTCTAACTGTATTGGCAGAGTAAATGGTTCCTGATTTACTGCTGCAGGAATAGGTGGCATTTCCTCAGACTGTGAATACAAATATAAATTATCTTGAGGAAAAATACACTTCTGAGCTGTAAGTGTGGTCAAGCGATTCAAATACGGGTAACAAATCAGTCAATTATCAAATTACTAAACATTTCCAATATTACTACCAAGCTCTTGTAGTAACAGCGTACAATTTGCCAGAAAATAAATCCTTGGTAGATCTTAAAGTACTTGAAAAAGTAGGTTCAATCAGTGGACTTCCTGAAAAGCCACAACCCTGAGTCGGGGAGATCAAAGAGGAATGAAGAGCCTGGTTTTTTGGATTTTGGAGATAGCCTTTCATGGTGGTGGTTGTTGTTACCTCTCTTTGTGTTTTCAAACTGCATGCTGCTTTGTGTACTTTATGGGTTTATGCAGTAATAGACACAGGTACCTT
Source organism: Merops nubicus (assembly GCF_000691845.1). NCBI lineage: Eukaryota > Metazoa > Chordata > Aves > Coraciiformes > Meropidae > Merops > Merops nubicus. Next base: position 2,797 of record NW_008589930.1, read on the forward strand.
TGCAGCCATTTGAACGTGGCAGCAAAGCATGAACTCCTGAAGGAGACAAGGATAAAAGAAAGAGGCACGAAGAGTAATGCAGGTATTACTCTCTCTGTTGATGAAGAGCAGTTTCTGCTCTGTGTGGAAAATATTTCCTTGTCTTCCACGCTATCTTCTCAAAAAACCACTCTCAGTCCAGTGTATCTTGGTGAAAACATCTGAGGTACAAAGACATGGAGAAAGGAATAACACAGATTTATAGTAGGTAGAAAGTTTGGATCGTTTTAATCCAACCCATTGAAATGTTCACCAAGTTTTTAAAATGTAATACCCTCCCACAGGACCTCTGGTCCCAAACCCAACAGGCTTATGTGCTCACACCATGGCTCTGGGTGCAAAGGGAGCTTTCACTCACCCTTCCAAAAATGAGCAACTTAGATGAGGGGAGTGGTTTTGGCAGGCTTTCTTCAATTCTCTGAAACTGCAGACGTGCACGCGTGTGTGCACACAGCACAGATTTTAGTGTCTCTTCTTAGAGTATCAGCTTCATCTCAACCCAGCTGCAGGCCTGACCCAAAGAAACCAGCAAAAAAAAAAAGACCATGGCACCAGTGAGGCTGTGGTTGGTGGATGTGGCAGAGAATGCTCTTGCTGGACATGTGATGATGGACTCGGGCCAGCTCCAGCCCAAGCGAATTGCACAAGTCATGGATGAGCATGTCACCATTGTACTTTTTCTATTTGCATAAAACCATTATGCCGTGGACAGTAGCTTCAGAGTTGTCTAGACAACATGCTTCGACGGTATCGCTGACCTCAGACACACTGGGCTAGCTCTAAATTAGCAATGAGCAGGGCTGGAGGGATGTATTATGGTAGTTATAAACCATAAGAAGGTATTTAAATAGATAGATAAGACACATGCAAATCTTTTCATTGCCATGACAACCATCTTGATATAGGTTTTCCATATGTAGCAAGAAGGGCAGAGCAAAAGGCACTGGAAAAATAGCAAGAACCTGTAATGATAATGAAGCCTGACAGTGTATTAGTCTAGATTTTGGTCACTTATTAACTCTTAATAGAATACAAACTTCTATAGTAATACAGTGTTCAGTGGGTCAGGGAGCAATTACTTCTAAACCTTTGCTATAAGGATCTCTGCTATATGGCTATACCTAATGTACCAATTCTTCACAAATTGATCTGACTGATTAAAAAACACTTTGCTATTAGATGTAAATTGCTTAGCTGCTCCAAAGCGCTTTGCAGGGACAGGTTGCACAAAGCATGAAAATATGTCATTTATGGACATCTCTATATATCCCTCCTGGTTCTATTGGCCAGAGGAGGAGTCCTGTAAATCTGAATTTTCAGAGGATTGTCATGTAATAGCTGGGACCACCAGTTTCAAAAGGGAAATGCACTGCAAGCCCCCTGCCTGGTGTCACCCCTCCATACATTACCTACCCGAGCAGGCCAGATCTGGGTATTTATTCTTTTTATTCTTCCTTCTCACAGTTCTTCACTTCTTCTATGTGCAAAACCAGCAGTTTGAAGGCCAGCTCATGGCCAGCTTATGCCTCCTGTAGCCAGCGAGGGTCCCCTCAGCAGCGTCTTTCTCAGACAGAGGCACAGGATGAGAGCAGCTGCCCGAGCTCAGACCTGCAGTCAACTTTTCCAACCTCTCTGCATCCTCTGTGTTTGTCCCCACTCAGTCCAGAGATGGTGGGTTGCTGGTGGCCCAGGTAGGAAGGACACGGGCACACTACCCCACTTCAAACAGTTTTCTCTGCAGATCAGATGCACTGGTAGCAACTGAGGTCTTTGGAAATAAATTGTGGTTAACTTTGAAGGGGTTTTTTTTTTGCCTTGATGGTAGTGACAGCACAGTGTAGGGATCAAGCCTGTTGCAAACTAATGCCTTGTCACTGCTGCTTGCTGCACCAGTAGTGGATGGTTTCGTTTTGGTGTGTTAGAGTGTTTGGAGGCTCCAAACTGTGCTTTCTCTGTCCTCCTTGTCAGAGCCCTTCCTAAAATGCTATCATTTAATTTTTGCTTTCAGGTAATACTTTTGGCCAGCACCGTCAGGCTTTTACTGTGCAGCTCCTCACAACACTCACACCGAGACTCCTTCTCCAGAGTCCTTTTGGGCAGTGACTCCTCCAAGCCCTTGAAGACGTTGAGGCAAGTAGGGTGCTACCACAACTGCTCATCACCTGAACTGCAGCTGACTTCCTGGAGCTTTGTGTTACCTCTCTGCCCAGCTTGTGAGATAGTTGGGAAGCAATTTGGGCAGGTGCTCCTGCAATTTGGGTGTCCTCCTGCAACGTGCAGCCCTGAGGAGCACAGCAGCTCTGACCAAAACCCTGCAGGTGATACCGCAGTGCAGAGAATAATTAAAAAGCTGCACTCGTTTCCCAGATGAGATACACTCTTGTAGTGTGTAAATCAGTCACAGTCCTGGAGGAATAATCCAAGCGGGATAATTGTGCAGGGGAAAGGCCCCAGGCGTGATAGGGGTTTGCATTAGCAATGCCTTTTCATCCATCTGTCTTTTGACCAGAGCTAGAGAGGGGCCAGAATTTGACTTATAAGGATGTTTTGATCAACTGATTATTTCAGTGACAGAGCTCCTGAAGTACACACGGACACAAAATACCTTATTTGTGTACAGGAGCAGCTAGGAGCCAGGGTTTCCTTCTTCAACGATTAATCTGTTTAGGCTCTACCGGTTCCCTTATAATCCTGGGGAATTCAACCATTGGCTTGACTGAGGGAAATATTTCACCTCAAGTGTTTATCCACTGAGTACAGTGGAAGCAGAAACAGGACAAAGAACAGTCTGGCTCGGAGCAGGCATTAAGTTATATAGTTTAATGGGATGCTATCATTATTTACTAATTAGGCTAAAGAGGAGCTGAAGAGCTGTGCTCACAGTCAGAGCCTGATTGTGCTGTTCAGGGGTGTCCTATAGGAGCCCGGACACCTCCAGCACATCCCACTTTTTGGTGTCACTAGGGGAAGGCTGAAGGTGCTGAAAGTGGCTGGTACCAAAAGGTACCCCAAGAATGAACGTGAGAGCAATGCAAGGGCAAACATATCTGCCCTGCAGTCAAATGCTTTTTGCAAGTCATATGCAACATATGTGCTACTAACAACTACTACACTTTTTAAAAGTGTGTTCCAAACTTTAGAAAAGGCACTTTGGGGCTCTGGAGGAGAAAGAGTCTGTGACAGTCTCCACCTGGGTATTTTCTTTTTAAGATTATCTAAACTTTATTGAAGACTAACCACAGAACTGAAAATTGTTGGTATTAACACTCTAGGGCATCCTGTATACCAGAGTCTCAATTTCTTATCCTGCATACGTGTTCTGGCTGACAAATTTTGGGGTGTTATTTTGCCTTCTAGATATTCAGATGTTCTTTTGACACCTGGGAATTTAATTAACAGCTTTTGCATGTATTTAAAGCAAAGTAAAATTTCCTGGAGCCTCCTGATGATGAGGAGCAATCTTATTTATGAATGCTGGCACCTGTCATGTTAATTTGTACAAAGTTTTTGATTTATCCTAAAAGAACACATTACACAGTGGATTTGGAGGAGTTAAAGGGAATCCGCAGGGTGACTTTAATCTTTATGTCTTTATATACTTGAGGGCATTTTACTGCCCCTCTGCACTGCTTTCACTACACAATCATTTTCTGCTTTAGAAATGTAGCCATTTGGATCAATAGTTACAGTACAATATATTGTACTTCTGATGGGAGCCTCACAGGACAGTTAAGAAGCACCGTGGTAATTTCACAAAACGCTTGGCTCCGCGCCGAAATAGATTTTAAAAGTAAAGTTGGCAAAACATACACTGTGCAAAATTTACAAGAGCCCTAATGAAATTGTACTTGCTCTGCGCACTTTTATTAAAACGGAATTAGGAAAAATGGGATGTAAAGGGATGTTCCTTGCTTGAGACACGGGTGTTTTAATAGGAAGCTGTAAGTATTGAGGACCAGGCTATCTGCCTCTGAACGCGTTGTGGCAGCAGCTCTAAACTCCTGTGGAATGGCGTTGGCTTGTTTGGAGAGGAAGATTTCTAGCTAATGTGATAAGCGTGTGTTTCTTGGGCTTGGTTTAGAAGAAAGTAGAGAAAAAAAAAAAGGGATGTTTGGAGCATTTGTACGTAGAAGAAAAAATAAAAGCTCTGAGACCACACGCCCCTTAAAGCGTTAACAAACGTCTCCTGCACGTTGCGGATTTTACAGTAAATTCTTTATCTATAAACAAGGCGGGTTATCACAGCTGTTTATTGTACTGCTAGCCCTGATCCTAACCTTTATGTCTTTATTGCTTACATACCATTCCCTTGTTTATACGTCTGTACCAGGCTGTGCCCTTGAACTTGGCCCCCGCGCGCCCTGACCCGGCGCACTCGCAGCGAAGGGGCGCCGGG
>NW_008589931.1:0-2803 GCF_000691845.1 Merops nubicus
CTCCGCCCTGGGCTGCCGCCCTGCACCTCGTGCCCGGCTCGCAGCGCCCGGCTGGGGCGGAGGGGCAGCAGGAGGCCGCTCCTACCCCTTCCCCAACCAATTGGTTTTGGTAGGTTGTGGGTGCTGGCCCCGGGTGCGCAGTGATCCATCCAGTTGGTCAGGCAGCGCTGTCTTCGTGTGCGCTTCATTGACTTGAGTGGGTTGTAATAACCAGTTCCTCATATTTCTTTCTGCACTTCAAACACTTGCAGGTGGATGAGCCTCCAGGTTGTTGAAGGTGGTGTTTTCTGGAGTAGAGTTGCTGGAGCTCTTGGGCAACCTCATTGATCAAGCTGACTAACCAAATGATGTGCTGTATGACTTCACTGGGTTGCCTGCAGGTTGGAGAAGGCCTTGTAACGAAAGATTTGATCAATTGCAGCAGGTCAGGCAGTCGTGTTGGCAGGTGTCTGGAAGAACCACTGTGCATTGGTTACATACTTGGGGGTCATGATGAATTTTCTCCCTTCTTTGCTTGGCAGTGGCCAGGGTGGGAGTTATGATTCCCAGGAGACTCGGCAGAGTTTGCTTGCTGGAGGCTGCTCACTCAACCTTCTGTTGACTGGGAGCTTGCATACCAATGGAATTGAGCTTGCGTGGCTGTTAATTACTTGGTGCAATAAAACACTGACCACACACTGCTCCTTTCCTGCCATTCTCCATCTCTGCACACTCCTTGCTTTTTGCCTGTTCCTCTCAATAACAAACTTGTTCCATGCTAAACTTTTTAAGAAAAATACTATCACTGCTGTCTGGCTGAACTTACAGCTCAGAGAATCCAGTTCCTCTGAGACTGGTGCTTCTCAGAGAAGCTCACTAAGAATTAATTTTTCCAGATAGCTTAAATAATTCACTGTCCTCTTGTGACAAATGCTGCAACACTCCACTGCTAATTTGACTTTTTTTTTTACTTTATTGGGTACTGCATCCATCATTTCCAATAAAAACAAAGCTAGCAGCTATCCTTGGTAGGAGCCTGCTGTGACACCAATAGTGCTGAGCTGAGGAAGTGGTGCTCAAGACACTCAGGAGGAATGGCTTGTTGCAGGGTAGAAGAACTTAAACCTTCAGAAACCTGCTTGAGAAACTTAAGACTCATCAGTTTTAAGAAAGCTCATCCTTTCTTACAAGAGTACTGTATTTGGGGGAATCTGGGGATGTGCCTGTATTGGAATCTCTTGTACAAAGTCAAATTAATCTACTGTCTTACAAAATGGTGCTGCTCTATGCTGCAGACTTCTGAGGACGTTAGTGCTGATCTCTAGATCCAAAATATCCTTCCACGTGTTACTAAAATGGCTCCAGCTATAAATCAAAACAGGATGTCTGAAAACCCAGCAGTAAGAGGTCTTCTGGCACCAGTCTTCAAGGGTAAGGTGCTGCTTCTCTAACTGCATCAGTTTCTTGTGATGGGGAGAAGGACACTTCTAATGGCTTGTGTGGTCAGTGCACTGAGAAAACAGCCTGCTGCTTGTACGGGCGGCATAATTAAAAGCTATTAATGAACTAAAATGCATAACTACTCTAGAGCTGGTTAAACTCTTAATGGAAATCTGAGACTTGCTTACCAAGTGAGATCCTTGTTAGAAGGATGGGAGTCGCTATTTGTTTCCATGTAGTGATGCTAAGGAGAGCTCTGTGTGAACTCGTTGAAGTATCATCCATGATAGCAGAACTTGGCAACTGAGGCTCTCACAGGGACATTCAAGTGCCTGGACCATCCCATCTTCTTTCACTGGGCCAGATGTGTTTCTCTTGCTTTCCTTTTCCACACTTCAAACTTGTCTCTGTGGACGACCCCTCCGGGAACCATGGCCCTGCTGGCTGGTTCCTGGGGAGGTCATCGTGGGAAAGGTGAGTTTTGGTATGAAATCTTGACATTTCTTAGTCCTTCCTTGAACATTGGGTGGAGGTCTGCACGTGAGGTCTGCACATGCAGGCAGACCTTCCTGCACACCTTGCAAGAAGGCTTCTGTGCCTATCCAGTCCATGGAATTGGGCAGAACTGGGAACTGCCATGTCAGCATGGAACATCATATTGTCCAAAAAGGCTTTAGAATACAGGCTTGGGGGCCAGCAAAGAAGGCAAAGAGAAACTGTGTTACTGTTTTACAGTCAAGGAAGGAAAAAACAAACAAAAAAAGGCAAAAAAAAATCAAGGCCTGATGAAGAGGGAGTCACTAGGTTGTGAAACAGCAAGTTTGGAAGCTGCTTCATGATGTTGGGAACAGAGGGAATGATCAGCATCATGGAGGGGGAAGGCACAGAACAGGAAGTAACCCTGGGCAAGAGGGTATTTTCTGTTCCCGGTGCCAAACTAGCATTAACAGAGAGCAAAGCCCAAATAAACCACTCAGACCTTCTGGGTCCAGGCAGCGAAGGCAGCTTTAGCTCTGCTCACTCACACCTTCAGAAAACTGCTCTCTATTTGTGCTGATTTAGAAGTAAATCGGAGGGAGAAATGAATTTAAAGAGACCACAAGTCAGAGCTACAATTTGCTAAAAGGATTAGAATATATATATATAATGATACACAGTGAAAATACTGTCTTTGACCCACAAGGACAAAGTACAAGCCAGCACCCTGGGGCAGGAGCAGCACGGTGCCCGTTAGCTCCTGTGCTGAGCACTGCGTGGTTCCCCTGGGAGCAAGGCAGAAGGAAAGGAAACCTGTCAGTCGTGATGGTGGTCGCAGTTCTGTTGAAGGAATGATGGCTGAGAGTGGCAGTCACAGTCCTGATGGAGGTCTGCTCTCCCTCTGGAT
>NW_008589931.1:2834-6080 GCF_000691845.1 Merops nubicus
GTCCCCAAGTCCCAAAACCCTATATCCAAAAGTCCCAAAAGCTTATATATCCCCAGGTTCAGTGGGAACGTCCAGTACCTCCCCCCAAAGGCCAGGAGTTTCACAATAGGTCGTTTAACTCTGTGGATGGTAGGATATTTTTGGATTCCTTGATGAGCTGGGTCCATGATGGTCCCTGAGCAGAGAGGACTCCTCTGGTTGGGTGTGAAGGTGTTAACACCTCCCCGGGTCTTCTTCCTTATCTGTTGTAGCCTGGGGTGTGAGGTGTGTCCTGGGCAGCTGCTACCCATGATTTTGTTAACAGCCCATTACCAATGACATAGAGGGTACAGAATATACAGTTTTTGGTTATACCCACATAATGATAAACCGGTCCCAGCCCCTGTAACTATGACACTATTCTTGCACTGAACTAATTACAGAGTAATACACAGTTGTGAAGGGGCTGGAGTTGGTTTTGGAGCATAAGCTTTCCATTTGTAGCTGTCTTAATGTCTTAAACATCTTAATGTTTTAAAATCTCAGTGTGCAAGGGAATGTTGAACATCCCTATTCTCTGCCCTCTTGAGAAGAGAGTGGAGAATTAAACCAAAGAGCTCTGCAAGATCTAAATACATCATATTGCTTCCTTATAAAACTGCTGTACAAGAACGAAACAAGGCATGGAAATATTTTAGGAAGCAACACGTGCAATTTTTTTTTCCCAGAGATGGAATTTCTCTGGAATTCTCACAGTGGCGCTTCCCCATTCACAACTTGGTGCATTGAGGAGGAGGAGCCGAGAGACAAAAAGCTTTGGCTGTGCCCGCTCTGCCGCAGCCAGACCCTGCAGGACCGGGGCCTTTGTAGTTCCCAGTGTGGCCTCTCCCCTGCCGCTCGCTGGAGTGTGGCTGTCCGGCCACTTACCCTTGCGGGCTTCAGCCCTCTGGGCATTGTTAGCTCTGCTCAGCCTCCTGTACAATGGAGCTTCCTCTGTTGTTAGCTTAGAAGAAAAGCCACATGCACAGGACGTTTGTAGAAACCTGCTCTGTGATGGGGACGTGTGTAATCAGTGGCGAGACCAGTGGTGGTACAGCTGAAACAGTTCTCAGCTTTTTTGAGCACACTCAGGTTCTGCAGCAGCGGCAAAATCCCATATATTCTCATAAAATCCAGCATACTTTCCTCACTATCTTTAAGCACATTCATTCTATTTCTGATGCTGGCCTTAACGTGTGTCTCACTTGATGTCATTCCTGCATTCGGTTCTTCCGCGCTGCTCTCAGGCCTCGACCTGTTTCATCCCACCTCCCAGAGAAATCTTCCTCCTGGACCTGCAGCAGAGTGATCCTCAAAGACCGAGGGGGAAAATGTGGCAAGAGCAAAATAAAACAGGACCATGGAGCAACATCAGTCTTGTGACACCCTTCCTCAGAGCAGTCCCTTCTCTGTGATGTTGCATCATTTCTAAAAATAGAACTTAAGGTCCTTTAAGAAATGGCACTTTTCTTTTCTTCTGGAAAGCACCTCAGGTGTTTTGAGACTCGCTTAAAAAAGTTGTGTACAAAGTAGAAGAATAGAGCAGGGTTTAAGGTTTAAGATGCTTTATTTCCTTGTTCTCACACTTAGCCCTGCATCTTAGCAGGGGTCATGGAGTTCAGAAGGTCCAAACAGTTTTGCCTGTTGCTCTTGAGAGCTAAAATATAAGGTGAAGGGAGATCATAGGAGGCTGATACACCATCAGACTGTGAGGGGGATTTGTACAGAAACATGTTGTCTTCTCTAGCCACAGGTGCTTCTTGCTTCCCGGTAGCTTAAATAAAAAGAAAACCAACAGCATGACTAATTAAATGCAGGGAAAATAGACAGGATAGACTGATCAGAACAGTTTTTTGGTGATAAATCAAGGAAAATGACACAGGGAGGACTGGAAAGTACAGCTCAAAGGAGTATCTGAGTCACAGTCGCAATTTAAAACAGCATCTCATTTGCCTTCCTGGGTCAGACTGAGGTCTTCTTGTGCCCGTGATTTTTCCAGAACTGATTCATAAAGTCTCTTCAGAAGGAATAAAATACAACTAAAAGGTTCTATGAAATATTAGTTGAAATTTGATCTTTCAGAGTACTGAAGCAGAGGGAAAATTGTTCAATATATGGGAGCCTAGTCTACAAGGAGATGGTAAAAGACTTCACAGCCCGTGTTTTGTGGAAGCTCGGGGTGCTGTGCTGGCCATCTTCACGGCCTCAGGTAGGGTTGTGGCTGTGTAACTGTGGACTCGGTAAAGGTTTAGCTTCAGCTTCCTGTCCTCAGCGGCTGTTACTCTTCTTCAGTTTCCAGACAACTGCAATAAAACAAAAAAGTCCCCCTGTGTCCACACTCAGAAGGGAGGTACTGGAACGCGAATTAACGTGACAAAAGGCAGAGGAGGGGGATCAGATGGTAGAGTCTGTAGACTGTGTTTTGTCCCAAAGTTAAACTTCTCTTCATTACTCGAGGAGTTTATTCTGGATAAATCTTGTCTTGTAACGCCTCCAAAATGGTGCAGGAGGTGTGTTATGCGCAGGCCTGGGTTGTGTCGCGCCAGGAGCAGCGGGTGTGCATGACCATATGGTCACCTCAGCGGTACGACCACCCCGAGCGTGTTCGCCAGCCAGAGCAGCACCGGTGCGGACTAACTCCCACTGGTAAATCTCTCCCTGAAGTATTTACAAAGGTCATTTTTCTGGTGTTTCTTTTCCACCTACGTGCTGCAGTGAAACAGTTGAGGCATGCTGGTGATGGGCGTAATGCTAATGGAAAAAGGCGCCAAAACTGTTTTGTGGGAACCTGTTCAGCAAAATCCCTGGAGTTAATGAGGATTTCCTCCTCCCTTCCATTGGAATGAACTTGAAGGCATTGCCTTGTTAGTACTATATCCTTTTATTTATGAATTATAATTCTGAGATGCTGCATTACGTCCTTAGCCTGTTGAAGAATTTAAGTAAACCCTGACTGCAAGTGTTTTAATGCTATTGAAGACGCGTTTGTCGGATGCAGGAGGGTCTCGGTTCCCTCTGCCCAAGCTACACGTATTTGAGGGCAGCCTCCCGCCTCGCCTTCCTCGGGGGCAAGGCCGAGCGTTTCAGAAGCGCGGCGGCTGGCTGTCCAACTTGGCAGCCCGTGTCAGCGTCACCCACAAACCGGCGAGGGCCGGGAGCAGGGAGGGGAAAACCGCGTCTGGTTTGAGGGGTCGCCCTCGGGGGAGCGTCGGGGAAAGATGTCGGTGG
>NW_008589932.1:0-1030 GCF_000691845.1 Merops nubicus
AATATTTTATATAATGTATAACTATACATATATTATCTATTTAAGACACTAGTCTTCTATAGAATTAGGTGAACAGTACAAAAAATGGTAAAAATCTTGAAAAACATTATCAGGATCTATATGGAGCATTTCCATTCTTTTTTCTTTGGCTTGGTTAAATTCTTAGTTCATTTACATAATCTAAAAATGTCACCCGACATTATTAGTATGATATGCTGATTTGTGAGCTCTTAGTTCCAAAGGGTAAACCCAAACAATCAAGCAAAACGGATAATAGTTTGGATGTTAGATATTGTGTTCTGTGTGTCTTTAGCTGAGCCACTACAAGTTTACAAAAATTGCAAATGCAAGGTAATGACTCTTCTTTCAAAGTTCAAGCTTAAAAGCTTGACTTTATTGTAATGAAAAGGATATATGCATTATCCTCATTTTTTTTTTTTTTTTTTTTTCAGGGAGGTGATAATTTTCAGCTCCTGCTTGTTGACTTGGTATTAAGCAGTGCAGTGGTTCACCAGTCACATGAATACATTCCTAAAAATACGTAGTTAAAAAATTTAGTGTGATTAGTGTCACTGTGATGCGCTGTGATTTGATTAATGACAAAATTATTTATGATTTCTTTTCGAGTCTTGGGCATTTCAGCTAGTAGCAAACTGTAGGTGAAAGCCTGTGTGATTATGTGTGTGAAGATTGATCAATTCTGGATATGCTGAAGCTGAGAACAACTTTTCATTCATTAGCAATGTTTCTACAGGCCTCTTTTTCATGTTATTTGTGGATATCTGACGTAATGCCACATCTGCCTCCATTCTCCAAAGACACAAAACTGTTTGGATGCAGTGGAGATGGTAGAGGTTTACAAGATACTTACCTTCTGGTAAATTATATGAGCTAGATCTGTCATTTGTATTTTGTGAGTATACAGTGGCACAATACAACTTCAAAATCTGAGCACCTGAGCTGTGGATGTTTAAGATGGTAAAATAAACCTAAAAATCATGCAAAATTTGGTGAGTAGTTATATTTTATG
>NW_008589933.1:0-8033 GCF_000691845.1 Merops nubicus
CTGAAAGTGAAATGTTGATTTATAATCCTGAGCTGCAAATGTCCTTACTGCAATATGGACTTGGAGCAGTAATGGTCTGCAAAGCACATAGCCCTCTCTCCATGGTAGCCTCACCACTCCAGTGATACCTCTGGAGCAGAGAGTGGCCATGCTCTGCAAGAAACACAACTGTCTAGTAGAGTCTTTCAGCCCTGCTGGGTCAAATTTGGTTTAATCTGTGATTAAGGAGACTTTAGTTCCAGAGAGGATGGCTGTATTTCTTCTGCAAGGTCTCCTGTTCCATCACACCACTGTAAAAGGTATCTTCCTGTGATAAATTGACACCATGGTGAGCCAAGAGCTACTTGGATGTTCATCTTTCTGAAGAGATCTCATAGAAAAATCTGTCATCAACCACCTTTATAATAGGGCAGCACTTATTCTCTATAAATGTTTTAATATAATAAATCATCAATAAATAAAGCAACTTCTCCATCTGCATTTTCTCTCTTCTGGAGCTCTAAAAGCATTAAGTGAACATTTAATAAATGTCATTGTGCTCTTATGAGAAAATCATATTAAAAGCTGGGTGGCTTCTCCCACAGAAACAGGATGGGTGTAGCAGGGCACAAAATACCCTCACACCTCCTGCACTGTGTGTTAAACCCAGAATGAATTCCACCAGCTATTTTCAAACCCTTGAAAGAACCTAAATTCTACTTAGCACATTTATACTCTCCACCCATCACGTTCTCCAATGAGACAGCACAATCTCAAATGTGTTTTCAGGACTAAAAGGGCAGCATTGAGACAGAGAAAATGCAGGTTTTTTTCCTTTAAATAAAATATTCAGTGAAACATGCTGTCTAGGACACTGACAAGTTGCTTGCAGAGTTCATGGGCTGTGTCTGATCTGCAGCAGCTGCTCTGGTTAGACTTGCTGCATCATGATTTCTGTAGGTGTTGGAGATGAGGATAAAGCCAGGCAAGTGATGCTACAAGTATCTGTGAATTAAAAATGGACTAGGGGAGGTAGGATCACTGCAAAGAGAAGGAATACACACTGTCCAGCTGAGCAAATAGCTGTCACTCAGTCCAGCTGACCTGAGAACAGCCTTAAGCAAGGGGATTAATAAGATAATCAAACTTAAAAGATAAAATGATTACTTCCTGTGATATCTGGATTGGGTTTAACCTGTGGAAAGCAGTTTGGGGAAAAAAAAGTTCCCTAACAGTGCAGAGTATTTAGGGTAAAACTCAGCAAAATAAGCATTTCCTAGTATATAAAAATAAACAGAAGCAACGTTAATTTTCTTGGTGCTTCCCCAGTGTCAATATTTAACAAGTTCTATTGTTCTGACAGCTGGACCATTAAAGAGATAAAGATAATAGGGACTGGAAAAATGGCCATCCAAGCTACCCACAGAGCTGGGGTATGATGAAATACTGATTATATTATCATGCATTTCTTTCACTGATAGCCATACCTCTGTATGAAAATCTCCTGAACAAAATGCTGCAAGTGGTTTGAACTCTTAGCATGGATTCCTCCAAAACTCAAACCACCAGGGCTCCAGTTTGCAAACATGATAATAGCAAAAAATTACAACCTTTTTGTCTTTTCACTGTCTTTTTTTGGTGTGATTTATGTCAAGTTTCCCCAAGTCATTTATATTCTCAGGGTGTATCTTACATTTTGGTGATTATACCTTCTTAAAAGATGTCAGTTTTTCCTAAGAATAAACAGAATAACTTCTACAGCAGGATATTTTCAGGATGGAAAAACATTTTGAGGAGTTCAGAAGCCTTCAGTCAATCCATTTACATTCCTTAATGTGAGATGGCACCATTATAAAGGCTGATCCTTGAACTCTGGCTTCATATTTGTAGCTGGGTGCACCTCCTAAGTGATGGGGACTAGTGTTTAATGACACTATCCCTGATTCCTCAATTCTCACTTTCTTTTCTCACTCCATCACAGACATTAATGTTAGAATAACACATTGTGAAGTCAAAGCAATCATAAAGACTGATTTTATAAAACAAAAAGCCTTCTTGCTTCCATACATAGGATTTTTTAAAGTGGGAAAGATGGGATGTGTTCCAAGAGGGCTTTTGAGTCATACACCTAAAAAACTGTATTTTGTGTAAATACTTAGATATCTAAGTAAATCAATTCACACAGTATTCCAGATCTGAAGTCTGTCTTTTTTTGGAGTAAAAAAAGAATACTAATGTCTCAATACACTGATTTCTTTGTGCTGTCAATTGTGTCCACAGTAAACACCTTGGTGAAACAACACCAGAGATACTTCAAATACTTTTTTGCATGGGAAAGGTTGCATGTGGTATGTAAGGACATGAGTTTACAGTGACTCTGACTCCCATGGGTGGTGTTGGTGAGGGATATAAATTCCTAGTCCACTAAAAAAAGGACTTTTCTTCCCTACCTGTCTCCCCTGGTGCTACCTATGGCAAAGTCTCATTTTCTGCCTGTTTCTATGTTGCCTCTTCCTTCCATTTTCAATATATGCATTGGATTTAACATGTCAATTAATTACCAAATCCCCTCTTATTGTTCCCTACATCTTGCTGGCCTCTCAGAGCTTTAGTGCCTGGCACTATTTGGGAGGTGGTGGCATCAGTTCACAACTAAATGGAGGAAAGAGCTGGAGAAGGTGCTTCTGGCAGAGACAGGGAGCCTTGGTTGGGCAGTGATGGAATTTATGAACTAGGTCTGAGGGCCTCTGGGGATTTAGGTGCTGAAAGCACTGTGTGACCATGTAGAGCAGTGGGCATGCTCACCTGGGGTTACATTGATGTGAGATGCTGCTTGCCCTGCATTATTTTGGGGCAAAAGTCCATTCCACCTACATCATACCTCCCAGTGAGAGTGCTGTTGGAAAGATTAAGTCACCCCACCCCTAAAACCTACTTTTGGGGATGTCTCAGCAAACCAATCATGCTTCAAAAAAGTAATGTGCTCTTAGAGAACATGCAAGCCATTAAAAAGTAGAGCTCAAACCTTTCAGAGGTCACTGGTGTTGCTACAGGAGGGGCACAGTCCATTTGCTTGGTGCAACAGCCACCACCCTGACTGATGAACATGGACATGTCATCCCATTTTGAGAGGATGTTGACATCAATCTTGAATATCACAGGATTAAAAGTGGATTAAAAGACCTTTTGGATCAGATCTTTAACCAATGTTTGCTCCTGTAGTGAATGACAGGGCATTTTGTTTGCTGGCTTCTTTTAAGGGGTCTACTTGGCATATAATGTGGCTAACTAGTGAAAAAGAAACTGGAATATAGACAGCTGGAAAGGAAAATTGTCTTCCTCACCCTGTACCTGGGCCTTCAATGAGTGCAAACACTTGGATATGGTGAATATTTACTCTGTACATCAGCTTTTCAAAGAAGAGAATGGCATTTTTGTATAAAGCCTTGATATTCTTGTGTGAGAGTGGAAATTTTCCAGGAGGAGAGAGGAGAAAATGGCAACATAAAAAAATATGAGTGATGTGGGAAAGGGCACTCAAGGAATAAGTGGATCTCAGGTCTGTAAGCTTGGCTGCTTAGGAATGCCAGGTTAGGGAATTTAAGGAAGAATTTTTAAGGAAATTTCTAAAGGCTAAGGAAAGGCAGAGCTAGAGTAGTTTGCATGTGGCTAGCAGCACCCTGAGGACCTGTCTGAGCATATGCAATGAAATATTTTATGCAAAGGATTCAATTAGCTTATGCAATTCTTTCTTGCCAATTAAAAGTTTTCAAAAATACTTCAGGGTTTGTTTTTTTTTTTCCCATGATTGTCTTTGGAAATTTTGTACTAATGTGTCTGTTAAATTAGAGGTGTTTCCCATGATTGTCTTTAGAAATCTTGTACTGATGTGTCTAATGTGTCTGTTAAATTAGAGGTGTTCATGTTTAAAAAACAAAAGGGAAAGTGGAGGAGAGAGTCATGCTGAAGTATGCATGGGTAGGATGGTGAATCCTAAATAGGATGGTGAATTCATGCTTATTTTACTTCTTTCTTAGTTTTTCATTCAGGTTTGATATTCAGAGAATGTACTTTCTCTATAGTTTGCTCTTTGTGTTGCTTCATCTGTTGGCATAACCCTGATCTTCATTAGACATGAGCTTTTACATCAATATTTAGCTTGATAGAAAAGACCAATGTGGTCACCCAGGGGTCTTGAAATGAATCCAAAGAGGGCTACAAGAAAACTCAAACAAGAGTGGAAGCAGCACTCCTAGAAGCAGTGTCCTTATGCCTTCCTTGGGCAACAGAACTTACTCTGGGTGGTGAATAAGTAGACTGGCAGATGAATTTGTGTTGTGGTTTAGATCCAGCCAGGAGATGAGCACCATGGGGCTGCTCACTCACACCCTGCCCCAGATGGGAAGGAGAAAAGTGAGGAAAAAATACAAAACCCTGTGGGCTGAGAGAAGGATGAATTTACTACAACAAGGCAAAAGGACCAACAAGCAACAGTAAAAACAACAACAGTGATAAAACAATATATAAAACAAGGGATTCAAAGCACAGCTCTGAATAGTGGCTGGAACTTCAGTCACTGTTTTCCAGCCCTTGCTCAGCCTCCAAGAGCACTATTTATCCTGAAATTGTAAACTAATAACCCCATACTCCCACCTCCCTCTTTCATTAAGTCAGTTTACATTAGAGGAGAAAATAAGGAGGTAGATTTTCTATAGCTTTGAACTTCTGCAGCTGCTATTGGACACTGGGATGTTTGGGCACTCAGCACCCCAGAAAATCCTATTTCAGGTGTTTAAAGCAATCTTTGGTTGCTTTGTTGCTGAGCTGTTTCAAGCTGTGCATAAGCAGATAAACTAGGTGCCTATTTTTCAGCAGCACCACGAATTAGTAGATTTAAATACAGATCATTCCCACAGCCAAGGGGGTAAAAATTCACATGTTTTAGGTTTGCTGCAGCAAGGACCTATGTGAGCTTTGAAAAATGAAGACATAGACAAGTAAAACAAATCTGTCAGGAAGACAACCTGCACTATACATTGCTGTTCCATGAAACCCATCCAAGTTTCTTGCATAACATTGGGATGCTCATGCTAGTAAATGCTCTGGCTTGCTGGAAATCAACTGTTGATTTAATCATTGTGTTGATGACCCTGCAGCTCTGCTCTGCCTACACCATTTCTCCTGGTGCCAAGAAGCTCAGGCAGCCCATTGCTTTCTAATCATCCTCACTGTGATGTCTCTGCCAGGCTACCTGAGGATCCCAAACTGCCACGAGAAGTTGGTGGGCAAGTTGTGTTATCTCCACTTTACAGATTAGGCAGCTGAGGGAGGCAAAAGTGGGTTGAGTGACATGCTGAAGGCCACAGAGGAAGTTTTTTTTGTTCAGCCAACTGTTGCTTTGGCTCCAGCCCCAAATATTCCTGATGAGACTGTGCTGGCCCCATGTCCCTGCTCCAGGTGAATAGGAAAGCTGGGACTAGGCACAGGGAATCTCCTGCTGGCTTCCAAAAATACAGTTTGGTTTCTAAACACTTAGCCTGTCGTTTCATTGTTGAAAGGGGCTCAACGTGGCAAAATAACTGACGTGTTTTAGTCATTTAGAAGCTCTGTCCTCTTCCTTGGCACTTTCCCAGAGCTGGGAGTGGATGAATCTCAGCAGAGGACACACCCCCACTGCTTCTCAGCTTCCAGTACCACCATGGGGTGACCTGGCAAAGATTACTTTTCTGGCCCTCTCTAAATTTGTTTCCTGAAGGTCTTGAAACAGCAGGAGGGAGAACAAAACCTCTGACTCCAAGGTAGTGGGGTCAACCTTTTGGCACGAGGAGTATTTTACTTTTCAGTGAGCTCCCACTCAGGTGCTTTGACCATTTCCTTCCCCTCTGCATTTCTTTATTACGGTTATTTTTAAATATCCTTTGATGGTGCTGCCTTAGTGTTGTTTATCTGGCAGAGTGTAGCCTTTTGTCTCACCAGAGCAGGTTCTCTCCCTCCCTGCCTTGACACATGCTGCTGAAGGTGGCTGGGGCCTCGCTGTGCAGAGGATCTATTCATGGCTTTCTGAGTGGAAAGGGCTCTTTGCCTTGTGGAGCCCAGCAGGGCTAATAGCATATTTTTTTCCCCTGAGCTATTATCCCATTGGATTAGCACCTGCCTTTTCACTATTCTGCAGCTTATTTACATGGTCAGCTGATAAGTGATAGGTAAGCTTGCTCCTAATTGGGTTCCTTTTTTTAGGAGTGCAATTTGGGATGGACAGACCACACATAAGGCACCAAGAATAATTCTCCAGGAGCCTGTTGGCTCTGGCTCAAGTCAGTTAGGAGGCTGAACTGCAAACTTCATGTCCTGGGTAACTTCAGACAAATATTCCCCTCCAGGAAGAAGCTTTATACTTCATGGTAGGAGGTTCAGGGATGAGGATACTGCCTTGAACAGGGAAGTTTCAGCTGGCTGGTGCTATAGTTGAAGTTGTATATTCACTCAGCTGCTCCTGTGTGTCAAAGCACTCCAGTTTTCAGGAGCAGGCAGTTGAAATCTTTTTATACATTTCTTTTTCAAGTTCACAATCACCTCTGTTTGGTCCTCACTGCTTCCATAGAAAATCTACTGACCAATCCAAGATCACTCTGCTCAGCTAGCACTTGGCATGAAGCTGGTGGCTGGCAAGCGAACAGAAGCAATGAAGATCATGAGAAGAAAAGGAGAAGAAAGGTTAGAATGAAAACAAAAAATTAGTGTCATTTCATTTCTCTTTCTCATCAGGAACAGCTCTGACAACATAAATTAGACAGGAAACACCTTCTTCAGTTTGAAAGTTGCTACCATATGTCTAAGCAGCATATAATTTCTAGATACCGTTTTCACTGTACTGACATCAGTAACACTTTTAATCCAATTAACACATAACAGGTATGACAGGAAAATGAGAAAAAGTATATTGAATTGCCAGGAACAAGCTCTTTTTAAAATAGAGACATCTTCTTTCCAATTTGTCCCATTTGCAACTACTTTGACCAGCACCCCAGAAGAGGATGCCATAAAACATTGGTTCTGTTGCCATCTGTAGGGGTTTGGCCATGAGCTCCAATGGCAGATTTCCCATCCCAGTCCCAAATTTACTGTTCCTCCCAATATATTTTGTGTCATGTTTTAATATGAGATATTGTTCTCTGAGGTCATTCTCCAAACTTCTTTCTTCTTCACCAAACCCTCTCTTTCCTTGGTTAGCCTTTTGAGGATTTTGCACCAGTTCTGACAATGCTTCTCTTTTTCTGCCTTGATTAGTGGTGATGTAATTAACAACAGTGACAGATACACCTCTGTGGTTAGTCAGAGAGCTATCAACTCTAAGTCCATGGGTGTCCTACATCTCAGAACCAATGTTTCAGGCTCTCTGCAGACTCAGGCAGACATCTTCAGAAAAGCTTTGCTCAATATTTCAGGTTGTTCTTGCAATTTAACCCTTTGCTTAGCAAAAAGAAATGAAAAGGGTGCTAGAAGCCAAGGCAACCATCACAAATCAACAAAAAATAACAACAAGGTGGGGGGATAAAGGGAAAGTTCTAGAGATTGGATCAGATTCTTGTTGGAAATGTACAAATCATGAAAGTTTGATTTATGAGCTATAGGTATGAATGAAAAAGATAGAACATAACTACATGATGACCTAATATAATATCTCTAAGACAAAAAAAATGAAGTTATTGCAGTAATATGAGTTGGAAAAATAAAATTGAACCTAACCAGCTCCAATTAGTTGTTGTAATGAACATGCTGGACAATTTTCAGTCCTTATCTTTTAATTGTTCTTTCAACCTTTGCATCCTTTTCTATTTGGTGTCAGAGAAACGATGCAAAACTTTTGTTTTCAGGATTTTGAAGGGAGCTATAAATTTATCCTAAAAAAAGGTGTCAGTGCTTTGCACAGTGAGGGTTTGCTCACTTTCAGAAAAACTCTAATCCTGTTGAATTGTGTGACATGTAACTGTTTTATATCAAAAATTAGAGCTTGTTTTAGCACTGAAAGCTATTGACACTGGAGAGGTGATCCC
>NW_008589934.1:0-2076 GCF_000691845.1 Merops nubicus
ATATATATATATATATATATAATGAATGCTGTGTTTTCTTCAGCAATAGGGAACTTCTTGGGAAGGTAACTTCTGAGTTTTATATCAGTTCCAAATGCTTGACAACACTTAAGCCTGCAAGGCATGAACTTCTGCTCTTTGGACATCAGTAGAAGGCCTCAGAACTTCATTTTTCTGCACTGGCTTCCATGGTATTTATATTCTGCATATGTCTCTTTGACCTCCTCTTCAGGAAAAATCTGACCCTCAAGTGTATGGGAGCTTGCTAGCAACAGTCTGAAAACTGCTCAAAAATAATTGTCCTGTTTGAAGAACTATTTGAACTATTTGAAGTGTTTTTATAGTGGGATTTGAGGGTGCATCCTTAAATGTCTAAGAGGTGTTATTATAATGTGCCATGGCACCATAAGAACTGTCTTTCCCCCACTAGCTCTTCTCTGCTTCCCAGTCTCCTTCCACATCGCCTTCAAACTCACTGATGCCTCTGCTTTCACTTCTTCCCCTTTCTCTTTAAAGGCTGTAAACCTCTGTACACTCTATTACACCATGCTGCTAGAGCCACAGAGCATCAGCTGCAGCTGGAATGGGTGAAAGTGGCCAGTATTGATTCTGTGCATTTCCATTATTGCAGCACTGGTATGTTGATGCTCTTCAGACATGGCTACAACAAGGTCTAATTGCTGGAGTGGGATTTCTGTACCTTCAGGCTAAGATTCTTTAAGTTTCTGTTTTGACAACCAGTTACAGTAATACCAGTCTGAATGGACAGTTGCTTCACACAGAAAGGTATTTAGTGTTCCAAATCTGTTTTGGGGAATCATAGCTGCAGCCTGTAAGGTTTCTATCATCAAAAATACAGCTCACTGTAATCTGAACACAGCCAGGCATACAAGAGCCTTGCTCTTCCAGCTTGGCCTCTAAATCAGTATTTCTAAGGCCCAGGCAAAACTGCTTTCAGAGTAGGTGCTGCCAACTTCCTTGTCATATCATTAGGAACGTAGGGGGGGAAAAAATGCAAAAAGGGAAATTATTAATAACATGTCAACAAATAAGTTATTGACTGTATATCCAGAGCAAATGTTTCACTTGTATAATTATAATGTAAATAATATGCATTATAGATGCAATATTAACATATATCAAAGGTGAAGGTCCTGAGATGCATTGAGAATTTCTCAGCTGGGTTTAATGTAATTATGAGATGAAATAAACAATATTCATAAGAGGCCAGAACACCACCACAGAGTCTAATGAATTATTGATGATAATCTCCAAGATGACCCATTGCCTTTGATTTTTCTCTCATTTTTTTTTCCATTTCAATGATTAAGCTTCCAGAGAGGAAGCCATCATTTAAATTATTAAGGAAGAAAAAATACAAATCCTTATCTTTAGTTTTGAAAAAATGCTCCATTTAGGAAGCAAGCAACTAAAAGCAGTTTTGCTAGCTTGCATTTCTCCTGTGTGTCCTAAAGAATTGGGGGATTTTGTCACATTAATTTCTCCAGGAACAAAGTCTGTGTCATTACTTTGTCATTACAAAGTTTGAAGGCTGATGTTTTTAAACTTTTTCAAGGCTAGTTCTTCACCAAACTTAGCCCAGCAACTCAAGTATGTTTGATATAAATATGGGCTGTAAAATTAGTATGAGAAAGTAAAGGCTGGGATGTGTTACTCCTTAAACCTTAATACAGAAGTGTCTGTGACTGGCTGATGGTGCCAATAATAAATAGATGAGCTCTTCAGAGTCTCCCAAACAATGATTACAAATTACTATTGATTAATTTTAGATAGTAATAATAATGTTTATATTTCAGAAGGTAAATAAGACTAAATACCTGGAACTCCTCCCAGGCAGACAAGTAGATGGGGACAATAGAACCAGTTCTTAACATGAGAAATATTTACATAGCACATTTGAATGAAACACCCGATGATCTTCTGTATGTCAATAAAGACTAAATATCAGCGTTGTGGGATAAGGTGTCTTGTTGAGTTCCTTAATATTTGTGTTCTAACCACAGACCAGACCATAGTTAACTATTGTAATGAAGAGCAACCAGATGTAAAATATAT
>NW_008589935.1:0-8317 GCF_000691845.1 Merops nubicus
TTTCTCCCTTTTCTCCCTCCCGTGCGGAGGGCGAGCGAGCGGCCCGGCGGTGCCCGGATCCCACCTCCGCCTGAACCAGCACGGATGCTTATGATGAATAAGGTTCATATCACACTTAGTGACACGAACACAGGAAATGTAAACCAGCAACTCTTTAAGCAACAATTGGTAAGATTTTAAGAGCATGTTCTATCTATAACATAAACTGTGGTAACTGAACCTGCTGAGTGGTTAGATCACAAAGTGTGAAAGCATATAAAAAGGATGGCATGAGAAGAAAGGTGTATCTCAGAAGAATAATATATTTTGTCAAAACTACCTTGGAGAAATTGTAACAATATGGTCATTTAAAAATACTCCTAGTAGAAGGTGACACAAGTAAGAAAGGGAGAATCAATATGCGCATAATGGAAAGCTGTGATTCCACAACTTGTTTTATGAGGCACTAGCACCAGATCAGTTTGACAACAGATCAAACCTAGCTCAAGACATACAAACTAAGGTTCTGTTATTCTGTGAGAAATAAATGTGAAATAGTGTGTTTGGTCTACACAGACACATTTCCGAAGTCTTGGTAGGGATTATAGTGACACAAGCATCTGCTATGGGACATCAGCTTCTAAGTGCTTAAGGTATTTTCAGAATATTATAAATCCATATTGCATATCAGTTCAGTGAACAGCATATATAGAAGAACACATGATTCAAAAAGTATTACCAGAAGCTTATTATCATCTTTTAGCCTATCTTAAAAAGAAAACATGCACTATGGCTGTTAGCCAAAAGACTGAAGATTTCTAATATATGTAGAATTGAAAAGCCGCTTTAGAATGATTTTGCAGATTTCAAAAGAAGAAAGTCTTTTAAGCCTTACGTGCTAATGTAATTAACTAGAAGAACAAAATAAATGAAACTACATCTTTGCTGAAGTTGTATTTTGATACCTGAATATGATTTAGTGCTGTGTGACTGGAAAGGACAGATATTTACAGTTTTGACTTAGTAAGGCACCAGCAGCTTAATGTTTACAGAACTGCAGCAACTGATGAAGTCAAATGTTATGCACTCTGCACTGGCAAATACGGCAGCAAAATCCGAATGATTGCTATGACAACAAGTGTAAACTATTGCAAAGATGGCTTAGAACAGCAGGCCATAACCAAACAGAATGAAACAAAACAAACCAAATAGTAAGACATTACTATTATGAATAGTATGGGAGTAGCAATAATGATACTGAATGTAAAGAATGCAGCAGCAAGGCTGAATTTAAAGTTTCAGCTGAGAATGGGTATCATAATTCATTACAAAGGCTCAAAAAAATATCATTCCACCTTTCTGTTCAGAAAATCTCCATTTCTTCCAACTCAGTGCCCAAGATCATTACTTTATTCTATAGAAAAGATAGTATTTCATACGAAAGTTCGATAAAAGTTTCTTTCAGTAATTTTACTTTAGAATGGAGCATTTAAGGTGAATCTGTTTTATGAAGGGGACAATACATTAGCATGCTCTGCCCTTGTAGTATCATCATGGAAGTAATACTGTTTTTTATCCAAGTCTTAAGGAAGAAAACATCTTCATAGGTAAGTTCACCTAACCTTAACAAAATGAGAATTGAAGAAACTAAAGGAAGCCTAACTCCCAAACAGTAATCTTGGTTTCTGAAATCACCTAACTCTATAGGCAGCAGGTGTCTTAGAGTGTCAACAGTTATTTATTCACACATGCAAACATATGTTTTGGGAAATATGATGGCAATTCATGATAATGTGGGCAGTGACTTAATCTCCTATGAGTGTCAGGAGGAGATAATGATAGTAACCTTAGGCATAGGAAATCAGATCAGGATTTAAGTCTTTCCCAAATGACAACACCCACAACTTCCTTATTTGAGGAGAGAACCCTGAAACAGTGGTAAAAACAGCAATAAGAATAAAAGAGGTAAAAATGATCTGAACAGTAAGAGATGAGTTAATTTCTTGTAAAACAAATTAATATAAGGTGAACTCCAGCTGCAGGTAGTCTTAATGATGACACCTCATTATGGCATATTCTGGCTGAGAACCCTCTTCACTCTTTCAAATACAGCTGGATCAGCGTGCAGCCCAGGAATGTGTGAATCATCAGACCATTAAGGAAGTATTACATTGTGTGGGGTTATGACACTCAGCTGGAAAGATAAACATCTATGTTTTGGGATTTTGGTTGGGAGTTTTTTGCCTCCTCAGGCTGCTTCATTTTTTTTGTAGTCTGTGTTTATACTTTGTAAAGTATAAATATTTTTTCATTGCTATTCCAATAAAAAACTAGTCTGCATGATCCTAAGTTAGATTCAAATTTCTTTTTACCATCTCTCCTTCCATCCTCAGGAGTCTTGTGATTTTGACAATGGAGTATCTTACCTCTAAAGCTTTTTCTCCCTTATTTTTTACCATTATTATAGCCTAGTGTTATGAAACTCTCCTGTCATGTGGGACATGAAGACTGAAGACACCTCAGACTGAATAAAGGTAAGACTGTATGTATCTTATCCCCATGATTAATTGTCCTGATCACTAAGCTAAGAGGCAGTGGGTGTAGATTATTTTCTTTCTGGAGAGAAAGCTCAGTTTTGTCCATTAGACAGATGTTCTTTGGAGATGAATACCACACCAGATACTAAGTCAGTGTGACCACCAAGGATTTCTTATTCCTTCCAATGCAATGAAGAGTGTAACCCTGTCTTGGAGAGATAGCCACCTAGTTTATACTGGCTCTTAGGGGAGGTCTTAGAACAATCATAGAATGCTCTGGGTTAGAAGGGACCTCTAAAAGTCATCTAGTTCAACCCCCCCTGCAGTAAGCAGGGACATCCCCAACTAGATCAGGTTTCTCAGAGGCTCATCAAGCCTGACCTGGAATGTCTCCAGGGATTGGGCCTCCACCACCTCTCTGGGCAGCCTGTTCCAGTGTTTCATCACCTGCATAGTAAAGAACTTTCTCCTAATGTCTAATCTTACTCTACCAGCCACTGATTACAGGGATGGGAGACAGTGTTTGTATTGCATATGGGAAAGGCCAGCCCAATACTTCTACAATATTTCAGAACAGTAGTACTTATTTGCACCCAGGAGAAGAACTAACCTAATTGTTATTAAAAAAATCTTGTAAGAGGAGGACTAGGTTCAGTAGAGAGGAAAAAAACAAAACAAAACAAAACAAAACAACAACAAAATGCCTTGAGGCACTGGCTTTGTAGCATCTTCTTATCACCTGCAATAGCTGAAGACAAACAGAACTAAACGGAACTGTAACTCCCTCTCTTTCTGTGCCTAGCTGGTGTTGAAGGGAGGCTGTAAGAAAGAGCTGAATGGCAAGAGAAGGAATACAGATATCACTCATTAATATCTGTGATCCATTCAGCATTTTTTTTTTTAATTTTTTTTTTTTAAGAGAGTGCATTACTACTCTCTGCTTTGACTAGGACTGTGCAGGAGGCACATCAGAGCACCATTTAATATACCTCTCTTCTATATCTTCTGCACAAAACATACCTAGCTACACTGAGTCACTCAGAAGTCGTTCATGCAGTCTTGCCTACATAAACTCCAGAGAAAATGATGGAATTCTTACTGGAAAGTCAAAGAAAAATTAAAAGGTTATGTTGGGTTTTTTTTTTGGTATTTTGTTCTCTGGGGAGGGGGTTTGTGCATTGTTAATACTGTGATCAGTTGACTATTCACATACTTATGGATGAGTATATATTCCTAAACTTGAGCCACGGACTCCAGCTGCATTCCCACGAAGTGTAATGGGACATTCTGGGTAATCAGCACTTTAAAATATCAAAGAGGTTTAGCTGCCCAAGCTATAGAACTCTATAAAGATTTTGCCAATTAAGAGCTGTGCACCAAATTTAAGGGCTCTCACTGATGAGTGTCTAAATGAGACTTTTTTTAAGAGCTGGATTTTTAGAAACTGTTGAGCAACCACCCTCAGAAAATCTGGATTTTCAGTGTATTCTTAGGGCTTTGATTGACAAGAAGGCTAAGACTGGGATGATTGAAAAGGTTACTGTGTCCCCCATCCCTGCTGTTCTAGAATCAGGTCCTGAACCGTGGCAGCATCACACTGTTAGCTCAGCCTCTCCAGCTGAGTAACAAGCAACTTGTGCAGGGGAACAGGGCAGGCAGAGGAAGTCATAATGTTTTTCACCTTCCCAGTCTGCACCACCTGCCCCCATGCATTGAAAAATGCCCCTATGAGATGAATTTTCTGAGGGTGAACACTCAACAACTTTCAAGCTCCTTTAGGGAATCCTATTTGGACAGTGAAATTTATGGATGCTAAATAAAAATTGTAGGTGATACAATCCCAGATTAGGAAACTAAAAAATTCCTTTCTGAATCCCTTATTTTAGACTGTAGAGTTTGCACTAACACCCAGGTAGGGCACGTTAGCTTATTGTATCACAATCTACACAAAGTAAATGTTTTTCAAGACCTTCCTTAGTAGCCTGCTTTTCTTAAACACTTGAAGTTCTGCTGAGCCTTAAAAGTAATCTTTGTTAATATATTGCATGCATGTAAAAGCCTTCCTCATGTTGTTTTGTACTATTTTTTTGTTTTGTTTTTCAGTCTATCAATTGAAGTGATATAAATATTTCTGTCAGACAAGATTGTTTAGTGATCATAGGAAAAATTAAGTAAAAATTAATTTCTTGATTCTGTGCAAAGAGCACAGAGAACAGAAGTGTCTCCTTCTTGCTGGCCAATATAGTTCAAGCTTTAGACTTTGTAGATTTTCATATGCAGGGCAATATGTCCAGCGACTATATTTATGATCCTATGCATATGTTGAATGAACTCTAAGAACACAAAAAAAGAATTTAAAAATTGTAAGCTCAATTGGAAAGCAGTGCACTGTCCCAGAGCCAACACTAGAAGAAAGACACTTTACCTCATCAAAGTGAAATGCTGAAGTTTCCTGGATGTGAAAACAGGAAGGCAGTTCTCTTTAAGTGTTTTGCCTTTCCTGATGTTACTAGCTCACTTAAAAAACAATTGAGCTGTGTCCACGCTTTCTCTACATATTTCTCTTATTTTGGCTCATTTCTCCCCTGTACTTTTACTCACCTGCAAAATCAGTCCTGGTCCTATACTGTAGAAGATATGTGATGGAATGATCTTTGCCAACTGTTTTGTCCTCTATTTTGCCCAGTCCTATAAAGGGATATGGAACAAATCGACGTACCGGTACACCAGCAGTCTCAGCATTTCCATGCCCCTGGCCTTCATGCAGAACTGAGAGGAGCAGGAGTCCAGCCAGAGGAAGACCAAGATATGGGAAAAAAGTGCTGCCTGTACATCTACAGGAGTGTAGTCCAGAATAGGCTTGCTGTTCTGTGGCATGTGTTTTGATATAGTGAAATAACTCTCCAAGCATTTCAGTGGATAGGTCTGAGCTTTTCCATAACACTGACTAATTCAGCAAATAATGTATTTTGGTTTCACAGATATGTAGGGTTTCAACATGTATTATTCCCTTTCAAATTACACTTTATAGAGTATTATACCTTGGGAGAAATTATTCATAAATGGCACTAATGAGTGTCAAGCTGCATTGCAAGGCATTTTGAAAATTGTCCTATTAATTAATGGAGTAATTAAGCTTTTGTCAGTGACATATCATATTTCTGACAGGAATAGATGGCCTGTGTAAGTCTGTGCTAGGCAGCTATCCAGGCAGCCACTGTGTTTAATGGATGGCAGCAATTTAGTCCAGGTTTATGGTGATGGGACCACATGCACAGGGGGAGCTGGCAACCTGCATACACAAACAGCACTTTGCACTTTTCCTCAGTAAAATCGTCTTAGTTCTAGATTGATGCAGCCCTCCCTAGGATGACACATTAGCTTTTTGCCATTAAACCGTAAGTACTGTTTCTCTGAGCTTTTGTGACAAAAATGTCAATTAACTTCCAACTTGCATTTCCATTTAATTTTGTATTCTGGTTCTATTTGCATATTAATGCGAACATGGTGCAGAACTGTTAGATTAAAATACCTTGCTAAAGCTAATAACACGTAATGCATACTTATTCAGCATAATAGTTATGAAAACATAAAACTTTTAGAAAAATATATTTTCAAGTTGCCATCTCCTTCAGAAATAAAAATTGTTCAGACAACTCTCCCTTCATCCCTGCCTCAAAAATCTGGAGTGGGCGATATGTACAAAGATAAGCACTACAAATGGGAGGAGGAGGGGAAAAAGCTTCTCAGTGCATATCAAGGTAACAAACATATATATTCCTTTGTTCCTTAGCAACAGATCTCTATTAATTCTAATATTAATAATTTACATCTTGGCTTCATTTAATAACATCTTAGAATTTAATCGAGAAGAAAAAGGGCACGAAAGTGGAGAACTGCCCTGGTGGACTGGTTTTACTTCCACGTGGTTACACAACCCATATGCTTAGATTTATTAGTTGCATATCTTAGAGCACATCTGAGTATTTTCAAATGTAGATGAGTAGAATTATTGAGCCAGCACTGACATAAAATATCCACTGTCTGGCTTGGCAGAAAAAGTAGCAAGCTAGCTTCAGCACAGCGATCAGTGTGGTTAAACACTGATTTGTGACTGTCCACTCCATCAGTGCGCTTCTTGCAAACAAAGAACTCGCAAGGGAAAGGCAGAGAAGGTTCTTCTGCAGATCAGTTCCAAATTTCCTGTTCTTCCCATTCCAGATGATTAAGAGTCTGCATTTTATCAGTTTCATGAAGCTTCTAAACTTAGCAGAATTTAGACACTCAGGATTACACCACATAATTGACCTGACTAAGTGTGAAATGTCTTAAATTTAAAATATTGGGACAAATCTACTTCTGTTATATCTAACTGAAACAATCAGACTCACACCAATTATTAAATTGTAGAAGAGTGAATACAATAACTAAATATCAACATATGTGAAATAACTACTGCCTAATCCCACTGAAAATACACGATTCTGGACTGAATTTGCATTTGGCTGCTGCAAAATGAAAAGATATGGAAGCTGATTCAAGAGATGAAACGAATATAACATATGGATGACAGGCTTGATCTTCCTCCTGGTCAAGAGGACAGCTTGAATATCAGCTCCCAGGATAACTCTGCTGTCCTGAAAGACTCTGGCCTTGGACTGCTCAGATGTCAGTTGTCAGGGGTTTGAGAATATTCTTTCAAGCATTCCCAGCATCACTTTGGGAGGTTTGGTAAGCGTCCAATATATTTAAATTAAAATGGTGATTCATTACAATGCCTAAGACACAGAGTTACTTTGTCATATATTATAGGTAATCTGCACTTTTACATTAGCTCAATTACCAGTAATAGAGTTTTAATGCAGTACTTACATGGTGCTAGAGGAGAAATCTTCAGTACTTCTGGATTAATCTCAAGGAAATGAAAACTAAATTGGAAAGGATGGTACACAAGTAATGCTGATAGGGCACCGGGGGATAGAAGTGAAGACAGAAAGCCATGCCAGTCACATGAACGGAGAAAGAAATAATAAAGATAAAAAAGAAGAAAATCATGTAAAAGAAAAATGTGGTGTACTGGGGACACTTGAAGAAGGAGAAACCACAGACTCTAGTAGGGCAGAAAGGGTACTAAAACTGGAAGAAAAGAAAGGGCATGAAAAGAATTATAAGGTCAGTTACATGGAATCAGCCTACTTCTAGATAACCTTTGAATAATAATATTAGAAATTTAATAGATAACACAGAGAAATTATGCTTATTTTGTATTTCTTCCTGGAGAGGTCAGATCTTTCTTGAGGGAGAACAGAGAAGTCAGTTTCAAACAAATCCTAGCCAGTCCCTTCACTGCTTTAATTTAAATGTGGCTGTTTCGAATTAAATGTTCAAACATAAATGTAGGTGACTTCCACAGTTATTGAGCCCTTTTAGCCAGGGTCTAATGGGATATAATCTTTGCAAAATCAGACTGTTTCTACTTTAATGAAATAACTAACAACTAATTGCCTTCTGTAGCAATGTGACCCACTTAGTGGATCAGGGAAAGGCTGTAGATGTTGTTTACTTGGACTTCAGTAAAGCTTTTGACACTGTTTCCCACTGTATCCTCCTGGATAAGCTGGCTTGGACAGGTATATACTTCACTGGATAAAAAACTGGCTGGATGGCCAAGCCCAAAGAGTGGTGATGAATGGAGTTAAATCCAGTCCATGAAACTTCCAGAATCAGAAATGCAAGCCTACCTCAGAAAGAAAAAAACAAAACAAAACAAAACAAAACAAAACATATAGTACTGGAATCTG
>NW_008589935.1:8348-12756 GCF_000691845.1 Merops nubicus
GTGAAAAACTCAGGGCCAAATTTCCGGCTGATTCATGCTTTACCACATGGGAAACTTGGAACAACTTGATAAGGGCTCATTAAACAGCCTTTGATGAGTTTATTAATCTGGAATATGAGAGATTCAAATTGAAATCTCTCATCTATCTTAGACAGCCCAAAGACATGAATCAGGTGTAGTAGTCTCTCCCTAACTAACACTGTTGATCACAAGGTTATTTATAATCCTGGTATCCTGTACTTGCTCTCCATTTGACCCGAGATCTCATAGCCTAACTGAGAAACCTTTCTGACTGAAAGTTCTCTCAAAAATGCTATACTCTCACCATCAATAAATTCTGTAGTCATAGAAAATGACTGTCCTGTACCAAGACAATGACGAATGTCAGCTCTTTTTTTTTTTTTTTAGGTAAAGCTCCTTTACTGTTTCTCTGAATTGCCTTTATCTTACTATCTGACTCATCTAGGCCTCTTTGCTGCATTAGAATCTTAAATTATCTCCAAAAACTCTTGTCTGTTTTCCCTTAGAGTAACAATTGACCACATCATTTAGAGCTTTTAGAGCTTTCTGGAGTCAAATAGCCTGCTCTTTGTAAAATAATTTTTAGCAAATCAGTTGTAGAAACAAAAATAATATTTTCTTTGTTGTTTTTTATTTTTTTAAATAGGTACTGGAAGAAAAAAAAGAAAAAAAAAAAGATGGAAAATATATTGCTTAGAAAAAATATTTCTTTAGCTAAACCTTTTATCATGGTTCTAGTACAATGTATATCCCAGAACATCTTGTCATATAAAAAAGATAACTGTAACATTATAAGAACTATTTTAAATTTTTCTTCATTATATGAATTAGAGCCAGAAATTCAACAAAATTTCAGTTAGCAGCTTTGAGATGTCAAATTTTGCCCATCAGCTAATAGCACGTTTTTAATTTGTTTGATTTGCAAAACACTTAAAGTACAGAGGCACATACACCCTTTACATGTGTGAAGGAAAATTATTCTGAATAATTGTTTATTAAACAGCACAAATGTCTTTTTTTACCATTAGCAACCTTAAGAATGAAAGAAACTTTCTTGTGTAACACATTTTAAATGTGCTACATTATGCTGAATGCTTTGATGTTATTAAATTGATGGTGTCAAAATGAATGCAGACTTTGTCATGCACAGCCCCTTCAAACAAAAATCACTCGGAAAAAATGAGTTGGTGACTAGGGTTACTTTGCCCCCCAGTTCTTCAGTTACATAAAAAAAACTAAAAACAGACGGTTTTGGACTATTATTAAGACAGTGTATCAGCAAACCTGAAAGTCTAATTGACTTCAAAAGCCTCTCAATCTTTTGTTCACAGTGTTGAACCTCTGTAACACAAAACAAAATGTTCCTGAAATGAAGAAATCTAGAAGAAAGCTCTGCTTACAGCTCAGTGTTTTGGGGAGCTGCAGAGTATTTTCTGTAGTAAGAGAGACATTCTGTCTTAGTTTACTTCTATGTCATGCCATATATGCTTCACTTGTTTTCACCCTTTCTAAAATTCTGAGAATGAGGAAAAAATTCTCAGGCACTGAATGCATACAATTCCCTAATGTTCTTCAAATACTTTAAAGTTATCTGAGATGAAGTTTCTGGACTAGCTTATCTTCCCATGCTAGATCCTGTAAATGAACAGGAATATTTTAGACCTACTAATTTAGATAATGTGTGAAGATCTGCATATTGCCCACAAACATGTTGCATTTAATTTTCATTCTTCCTATAAATCTCAAGCACAAAGTTGCACTGTGAAGCACAAGTAAGCAAATACGTCTTGCTATAGTAGATGTTTTGATTGCCGTCATGAGAGATGTTCTCCCACAGAGGACTAATTTTTCCTGAAGACTGAATTGATGAGATAGTTTTATTGCTCTTTTGAAATGGCTAAGAGTATAAAATGTTTTAAAAGTTTCCTTAATTATGTCAGAAATCAAATGCTTACCACTAGTTTAATTGTGTTAATACAATATAGAAGACAACTGACAATGCAGTTATTTGAGATAATATACCTGGTTCCTGAATTATACTTTTGTTTATGTATTGCTGGTGGTCCATCTCAACAAAAAAACTACACTGTGAAAGCTATTGGGTTGTAAGTACCAAACATGCTGAGAAAATCATCCAGCAAAATATATGTAATTATTTTAACAATTTGGTAGTTGATATTCCAGCTTTGCCAATTTCTTCACCTTTTGTGTAGCAAGGGGTTTATGTTCCTATATTGAGTTTATGGTAATCCAGTTTGTACACATTTTCAAACTAGCTAGTCATTCTTAATTTTCTCAGGTAAGTAAACAGGACATAGTTCTACTAAAACATCAGAGTAGACACTTCAGTGATATGAGCCTTGTTTGTAAACTTTCTGGTTGAAATGTGTTTATTCTCTTTGAACTTGATAAGAACCAAGCTTTTTATTTTTACTTCTTTGTTCTGCTCATTTATTTTGGAAATGTGTTTTATATTTATGCCTTGTAAAGTTTTTTCCTCTCTATTTTTTTTTTGTAGTGGTTTATCCTCTCTTTCTATCAATCAGTCTCTTCTGAAGTTCTCTTGATTTTTACAGCTTCCAATAATAAATCTGTTTTCCCTAATAGCACTATTTGTGGAAACAAGTATGCATACTAAAAATAATCCAGTGGAAGGGTTTACCTCCTTGGGCACTGCTTATTTGTCTCCTAAAATGTGACATCTGCCTCCAGAGTAACTTGTATTTGCTGAAGGTATATTAATATACCGTCCCAGTTTGGCTAGGGTAGGATTAATTTCCACCAGAAGTTGGAAGGATAGGGATAGACAACTGCACCAGCTGATAGGTCATTCAATACCATATTGACATCATGACCTTGACAGCTGGGCTCAGTGAGTCTTTTTCTTCAGGCAGTGCAGGGTTACACTGCCATTGCCATTTGGAGCTAGTGTGGTCTGTCTTTGTATCGCTTGCTTTACACATTGTTTCATTACTTTTACTGCTATTATTAATGGTTATTGCTCCTTTTACATTGTCGTATTAAATTCTGCTTATCTTAATTCATGGGAGTCTGTATTTTTCTCCCTTTTCTCTTTGATCAGAAGCAGGGGGTGGGGGAGTGGAGAGTGAACGTGGTGTCTGCACGTGGTGTTCAGCTCCCAGCTGGGTCTGAGCCACAGCACTTATCAAGAAAAAGCTCAGAAACAAAACCAAACACACATACCCACAAGCATGCATTAGTACCCATGTCTGTGGTTATTAATAGCAAGGGAGCAGAGACTGTTTCCTGGCCCCGAGGTGAAATGGCACTGACTGGGCTGTGATTACCTGGTGGTTAACTTTCTCTGTAGTAGCTTTGACTCACAGTGGACTAGCTGCAACAGTTGCAAAAGGAAGCAGGTAGTGAGCTATCAGTTAGTGCAACTCTTTTCTTGCTTTTTGTCTCTCTTTCACTCAGCAGGCTGGAAATATTCATAATATGTTTCCAGGACAGGAAGTTCCCCAAATCACGAAAAACAGGGTTTTAAGCCTACTCTGCCATATCTCTAATGAAGACCATAATCTTTGTCTAGCTTGCAGACAAATTTGGACTATCTGGAATGACCAATTTTAAATTCTTCATCCTTTTTTCTATAGCATAAGGTAGAGATATATGATCACTGGCAATCAATCATATACAGATACAGGCACACATGCACACACACACATGCCACACATATAAAAGCATGGAACACAGGAAAATGTAGACTTTCAATTGCTGACCAAAAGTATAATTGTTCAAGACACCATGCTATTGTAAGGGCAATGGGAAATGAAGGAATTTTTTACTTGCACAAATACCAGCACAAGTCTTCCAGAGTGAAATTTGTCTAGCTAAATGTAAAAGCCTTTATCAGATCTGTCAGTTGGTGTTTATTCCTAGCTAGTGGAGAGAAATAAGCACTTCTAAGATGTGAATCATTCTAAAGAAGGAATCTAAAATATAACATCTCTCGTTCCCTCTAAGTGACCAGTTCTCCCTTGGCTATGACATGAGGTTGGGTTGATTGTGTTAGATGCAGTAACCTATTTTACAGGTGAAATTAACTCTATATGCACTGTAAGAGAGCAGTAGGAGGTCCTTGTTCATAACATCTTTATGTTTTTCATAGTTATCTCCATTTGAACATGTAATATCCTTGTGTTTTAAAATCTAACAGATATGTGTCCTGTGATTCAACCTGCCTGCTAGGACTGTGGGATCCCAAATCTTTATTATTTATTGAGAGCAAAAGAAAAAGGTAACAACTTATTATCTTTACTTCTTTATACATTAATTGTATTTGATTAGTTTTAGGTTTTCAGTCTTCTTTTTTTTTTTTTTTTTTTTTTTTTTTTTTTTTAAATTTCATAATTAACACCTCTTT
>NW_008589935.1:12787-13666 GCF_000691845.1 Merops nubicus
TTTTTTTTTTTTTTGTTAACATTCATAATGAACAGCTCTTTACTGAAAAAATACCTACAAAAGAAATTATTTATGATAGACGTAGGACCATTAGCACTAGTAAAATGGTCTTGTTCACTGAACTACCCAACTCAGGAATATTTTGAGAAATCAAGCTATTCATATTGAAAGAGGTTTGGATAATTTTCTTCTTCAATATTTACTGAAACTAGAATTTTGAATCCTTCAGAGCTCTGCTCAGAGACCTTTACATACATCCTGATGATGCTGAGAAAGTTCTACTTCCACTGCTGACCAAAGTGGGTGGGGAGGGAAGAGGAGGTGCAATGCTTCTTTTTATCTGAATGCTAAAAACTTGAAAATGGACTGCTTAAAACTTGAAAATGCACAGAACTGGCTGACACGATCTGTCTCATTTTAACAGAAAGAGAATTCAATTCTCTCAGAAATTAATTAACAGTGTTGAAGCTACCATTATTATTTCTTCTCATTTGCCAGAACTGACCAGAGATGATGTGTTCTGAGAGGGCTTATGGGAGAAATTTTCTAACTCATATACTTTTTAGTATGGAATGGTACTTAATTGTTTAAAACATCTGCAAGAAAAGGTTGATTTCTATCCCCAAAACTATTACAGAATCTACATGTTCAAGTAACATTTTTAAAAGTATATGAGACCCATCATTCCATATTTCTGTAGTGACTGATCATGGATCACTTGCTCCTTGTAATTACAAATCGAAACACTCTCCGCTACAAAAAACACAAAGAATAATTTCATTAATTCCTACACTTGCTAATTTTGAGTCCTTACAAATAACATTACATTTTAATAACACTAAACCCACATAGGTGAAATGCTGCGGTTTGAACCCCGAG
>NW_008589936.1:0-2148 GCF_000691845.1 Merops nubicus
GCCTCTGCGTCTCGTCCTGCCCTTCTAGCGGCGCGGAAATAAAGTTTTAGGAGCGAAACGAAGGAGTTGGAGCCTTCAGCTCGCGGCTCCTGTATTTTGATGCCGGTTTTTTGCGTCTGGTCGGGTGGCATCGAGCGGGAAGTGCCGGTGGGGACTGGGAAGTGTCCGCAGCATTCCACTCACCTCAGCTGACTGATGTACGAGGGTGCACAGATGTTGTTGTCTGGCCCCTAAACAACCTGGATGTTGTCAGGCTCCCCCAACCCTAACAACTTACCAGATATTTTCGCAGTTAAAAAGAAATCTCGGATAATGTTTAAATGTTTTGCTTCTGAATCAGACGCACCGTTTGTTCTCTGTTCTTCGTGTTGTAGGGATCTGGGATACATTCAGAATTGCACGTGCCTTGCCCGGACAGTGAAAGGACAAATAACATGAAGAAACAAATTTGCAGAGTGCTATAGTGTATAAACTTATGAAAATATCTCAGATTTCTTTTCTCAGAAGAAGGAATAAACCGTAAATGTGGGCATGCTGTCACACAGTTAAAACTGTCAATCTCTGCTTTTACTAATATGATGCCTTTTACTTTCTCTTTGAAGGAATGGAGGGGAAAAAAATGATTTCTGCAACAGACACACAGTATTCTAGTGTGCTCCTTCGGTCTCTGAACGAACAACGTGGCCACGGGCTTTTTTGTGATGTTACTGTCATCGTGGAGGACCGGAAATTTCGAGCCCACAGGAACATCCTTTCAGCCTCAAGCACCTATTTCCACCAGCTTTTCTCAGTGGCTGGACAAGTGGTTGAACTGAGTTTTGTAAGAGCAGAGATTTTTGCAGAGATTCTTAACTATATTTATAGTTCCAAAATAATCAGCATTCGATCTGATTTACTTGATGAACTGATTAAATCAGGGCAACAGCTGGGTGTTAAATTCATAGCTGATCTGGCCATATCTCCATCTGAAGGAAAAACCATGCCAAGTGAGGTCAAAGGTGGTGCTTCAGGAACTTCGACTTCTAGTCCAAGTCAAAAGGATGCTGAAACACAGGTGCCTGTAGTAAGGCCAGAGAGCGGAGAGGTAACGGACGGGATGCCCGTTATAACACAGTCGTTCTCCTTGCACGGCATAGAATATGAGACTACCAAAATTACAGTGACCGATTCAGATGACGAGGATGACGATGTCATTTTCTGCTCTGAGATTGTTCCTCCAAAAGAATGTACTAAGGATACAAACGCTACAACCCAGAGCCAGCCTTGCCCAAGTTCGGCTGGAGTTTCTGACCAAAAACCCATGCATCTGATGAGCATCACAGCAGCTCAAAAACTTACTTCACCTGCTGGCCAGCTAAGCCCAAAGCAAACGCCATCAGGTGCCGAGACACTCGTCTCTGCAGCGCCCCAGCATTTGACTCCTAATATCATTGTGCTCAATAAACCTCTGCTGAACTCCTCGCTCAACGCCAGCGCGGTGCATCCAGCGCACGTGACCCCCACCATTAACTTACTGGAGGAGAACCAGCAGCCGTCTAAAGCAGAAGCAGAAACAGCTGCTGTTGATGATGAAGAGGCTGCTGAAGACGATGTGGATATCATTAGCTCCTCTAGCCCTGGTTCAGTCAGCAGTAGCTCTTTGGTTCGGCAGCCTTCTGTACCCAAGGCAACGACCGCCGAAGGGTCAGGCGTGCAGAAAAAACAGGTCCTTAAGTTTTCTGAAGAGCCGTTTTCTAAGCCTGGAGAATATAAAATAAAAATCTCGGATGCCCTTGCTGGAAACAACAAGGAGTTAAATTCGGGCGTAGCATCACAGCACGTGGCAGAGGGGCAGAAAATCATAACGCTGGACACGGCGGCGGAAATAGGCGGCTTGTCCACGGGCTGCAAGGTGTACGCCAACATCGGCGAGGACACCTACGACATCGTCATCCCTGTGAAGGGGGACGCCGAGGGCGCCAAGGGGGACGCTGGGGAGAGCGAAGCCAAGGCCGAGGAGACGCCCAGAACGTCCAGCGGCAACTCTCCCAAGAGGAAACGCATGAAGCTGAGGCACGACGACCACTACGAGCTGATCGCGGACGGGAGGGTCTACTACATCTGCATCGTGTGCAAGCGCTCGTACGCCTGCCTGACGAGCCTGCGCAG
>NW_008589937.1:0-8155 GCF_000691845.1 Merops nubicus
CACCCCCAACCTGTACTGGTGCATGGTTCCTAAAGAAAGAGCAGACGAGTAACAACAATTTAAAAAAATATTTTGACTAGGAATAAAAGTAGGAAAGACAACCAGAGTTGTGAGCCTGGCTGTTTCAACTGAGATTATCTGATAGCTGTGATTTTATACAACTAAGTTTGGTTTACTAAGACAATCTCAACCTAGAATTCTCACTATATTTGCAACTTTCTCTCTCGATCTTGTTTAATTTTAGATACTTACTATGTAAAGCTCCATTCCAGCAGCTAGTCCAGGTGGGTGCAATCTTCTTACCAGCCTATGCACCTAACTTTGATACCATAGAATGCCATAAACAACACCAGACGTTTATATTTTAAAACTGAATCTATCTCCTAGCGTGAGATTCTGCTTTCAGATTAAGTTATCAAGATGGTGGTAAGTGGCAGCTGTGTGTTTAGGAGAGTGCTGGTATAGCACCTGATTTACCTACCAAAACACTCTTCTAGTTCCATTTGAGATGTCTTCTGTCATGCAGGACTCAGACCTGCATTAAGTTTTACATATAGCAGAGGAAATACAGGAGGCCTGAACTGATATCTGAAGATCAGCAGAGACAGCCTAGAGCATCTTCCATGGTATTAGATACATGCCTTTAGGTAACCAAATCAATCCCAGAGTAGCATATTTAATGGAGTTTGGAGAATTATTCAGAGAGCCCCAAAATCCATTCATGGATGATCAGCTGAAGTACTTCCAGCTTAGCTTTGATGCCTGGAATTTGGACTTGAAAAGTTCATTCAAAACAACATTACTAGTTTTGTTTCAGGTGAAGGATGACCATGTGTTAAAGAGAATTTTGGCTACATACCATTCTTAATGGGTGATATAAGCTTCCATGGAGAAGCATATGTTGGCCACAGTAATGAACTGAACTAGATATCAAATGAATAAAAAAGCAGCTGCAGTTTGGTTAATCAGGGTGTTCCAGTCTCTGACACTGTTAAACACTAGCTGTGTACACTTTGTACATTGCTTCATATTTTATAAGGCATCACTCTGGTCTCTGCATCAAGGTACTGGTACCACTGGCTGTTCTTTAATTAAATTACAGTAAGAAGTTGGAGAAAAAGACAGAGTTCAAAATCGAGAGTAGAAACGTTATTAGCATTTAATTCAGTCAAGTAGACAAAGCTGAGTAGACAGCAAATCAGTTTAAAATGATCTGCAAATTATTAACACAATTTTTGTTTTAATCGGGTCCTGTGTTCTCTTTAGGGCCACATCTGCAATGAGTATTTAGCTAGACATGACAACACAAAATGTCTTCTGCTCTGACTAGAGCTACTTGTGATCATGAAGGCTTTTATAAAAAAATCACCAGAAAAGCACTAATGCTCATTTTCAAAATGTGTCACCTAGAAGTAGATATTTCACCATCAATAATTACATCTTGTGATTTAACAAATAGCAGCTCTTCCAGAAGACTTTTAATTAGAATATAAAATGTAAATTCTATTTCTGTTTACTTGAAGCACTTAAGATCAAAGGGTTATAGTCTTACATTAGTACCTTATTCTACAAGTCATCCCACTGATTACTTGTAGAGATGTATACTACTGAGTATACACATCAACATTGTTACTGAATCAGAGAAAACAGGATTAGAAGTGACTCAGAGGTCATTCAGTCCATTTTTCTTGTCTTAAGTCATGATCAACTATACTTGGAACAGCCACTGTGGTTGAGATTTTACTCT
Organism: Merops nubicus; assembly: GCF_000691845.1. NCBI lineage: Eukaryota > Metazoa > Chordata > Aves > Coraciiformes > Meropidae > Merops > Merops nubicus. The sequence continues at coordinate 1,748 of NW_008589937.1, forward strand.
CTGCAAAATCTCTTTCAGTGTTGCATATTTTTATAGTCAGAAAATGTTTCTCTCATGTTTAAACTAATTCCCTTTTACTTCAGAAGGGAAGTCCACTGCTTCTTATAGTACAACAGATGTGGAGGAAGTTCATTTGTCTCTACCTCTACCCACTTGTTGTTCAGGTTGTAGAAGACGAGTTATCACTCCTCCTTTAAGATTCCTTTTTTCCTGGAGAAAGCAATCTGAGTGCCTTCTATAGGTCATGTTTCTGGCCAGACCTTGAGTGCAGCAGTAGGTCTGAATTGCTCTGAGCAGCCTCACCAAGTCTCCAACCCTTGGCCCGGGAGCACCATAAAAGTGATGACCTCAGTCCTTGCCTGGTGTGGTGTAGACAGGTCTGCATCCAGCCTTGTCCCCTGCTCATCCCGACTTGTTCATCTGGCTTCCTAAATTGACCTCAGACATTTTGCACTTCCCTGATGCTCACCAAACTGTCAGCGGAGACTGTTACTGCCCAGACCTGACCCTGCTTGCACGTTGCAGGGCTGCATCAAGGTCAGCCAGGCCACCATCCTACCTGTGCTATGGTCACCCCTGGCCAATAGCTTGGCTTCCCTTGTTATGCAGTCCTCTTCCTGCTACTCACAGGTAGAAATATCTTGTTATCTTCCTGTTGGAACTGTCTTGAATGTTTGAGTTTTCTTCATCTTTACTGCTGATTTATAAAGATCATTCATTTTGTATTCTAGTCCTTCCCTTAAATCTTAGTGCAACCCCTCCTAGCTTAGTGCTGATTAGTAATTAAATAAGTATACACTTCATGCTTTTGAAATAATTAAGGGAAATATCGAGTGGTGGCAGACTAGAGACAAACCCTGTGAAATTCCACTTATAGCATCCTTCCAACTTGGCAGTGAAACTTAATAGCTACTCCCCCAGTATGATATTCTTCCCTTCTAGCAGTGCCATATTTCCTTAGCTTGTTTAAGAGAGACCTGCTGAAGTTTAGCCACATGATCTCTTTTTCTTTTATCTTTTTTTTTCTCAGGGAAGCTCTTAACATCTCACAGAAGGAAGCTGAATAGATATGACATGATTTGTTCTCAGCTGTTCTTTGTCTCCTTATAAGAATGTACCAGCTGTATACAAGTAGTTCAATTATTTATTCCAGCATTTTCACAGGACCTGAAGGTCGGCTGCTAGGTTACTCCTTACAGCCATTAAAAATAGACAATATATTTTCCTTTTCTGGGCTTTTGAAGCCTCGCTAGTCCTTATGAGTTCACAAAGTTGCTGACCCTGAGACAGTTTGAGTCAGTACCATAAAGTGAATTTCATCAGGCTCAGACACCTGAAACTTATCTAGTTGCTCTCTAATTGGCTCTTCTAACTGCTCTTCTAGCCTGAGATTTTACCCCTCGTCACTGATGGTGATGTAATGACCTATCTGATGAAAACTGTTATTGCCAGTGAAGGCTGAAGCAAAAAAAAAAAAAAAAAAAAATATAGTAAAGCTTTGGCTTTTCTTCACCTCACCTATTGATAGCTATCTCTCCTTGTTAAGCACCAAATGAATTCTTTGCTTGATGTTCCTCTTCCTTGGTAGCATATTGCATTTAGAGACGATTCTTGTTTTCTTGTCTTCTTTTCTAGAACCCTTAGTACATTTTTCCTTTTTAAATGTGGATTTCTAAATCTGCTTTTAGGTATCTAATAGAAGCAGGCTGATTTTTCAAGGGTGCTAAGCAGGTTATTTGAATACCTGAAGATTCTGTTCAGGTAGGTGCTTAAATGCAGACTTACATCTCCAACTTTAAACTTTGAAGTCTGAAAATGTTGGCTTATGTAAAATATCATATCCACTTAACTGCTTTCAGTAACAAAATATGAGAGAAGGAAATAAGAGATAAATACTACATCCAATTTATCGGACCTTTAGTCTTTTTAAATGTTACTGTTTTCTTAATTTATTTAAAAGAAATAAGCTTTTTCTTTTCATGCTTTTGCTAATTTTTCCAATAAAATACTGATTTCTTTTCCTTTCACACATGTAATAGTCAGAAGCTTATTTCTTGATTTAAAATTAAAGCAATTACTTACTGCATTATTTCCTTAATAGAAAATCTTTAAATTACCTCCCAATTTAGAGTGTCTCGATGGTTTCTACGAAGTGGTTATCTATGGTGTCTAGCTTCATTTCCACTGTAAAATAGAAGAATCTTGTTAATATTAACTCATCCTCCTCTTTCAGGCATTCTAAAGAGCTCTAAATGGTTCTCCCCTTCACCCCCCTTTAAAACAGAGAAACAAAGAATTATCTTATGCTTAAGACTTAGGACTACAAACTAGGTTTCCAACAGAAGTAAATCAACATAGTTCCTGTTTGGGACTGCTCCATGACCAGGAAAAAGTTACTTATGGCTTGTCCACACAAATATTATTTCTCTGAACTGCCTAAATGCAAGGGTACTCTGTTATAAGAGTTATGAAAATTACTGGTTCCGTGGACTGCAAACTCTATTGTGTGTATATTATCATATACATTTATGAAGACATGTTGGGATTCATTGCATGCATAGATTATTATTATGTACCAGAATAAGGTCATACTACATGACCATGTCTTATTTCAGCTGATGTTTACAACTTATTCCAATAAGGAAAAAACAAAACAAAACAAAACAAAAAAAAAAAAAAAAAAACAGGTGTAAGTAAGAAAAGTTGAAAAATAAAATATAACATCATGACTAGCATAGATATGCATAAGAAAACATAGATACTGGATATAAGTAAGGAATTGAAATCTCTCATGTACATTTTAATGCACTAAAATTAACTTAGGATTTAATTGCAGAAGCAAGACCTAAATTATTCATTATTCATTACAGAGTGTTCATCAGGATTTTAAATGCTATTTTCCAAATATTAGTCATTATACTAAAATAACAGTTCTTCTATATATTGTTATCTCACAAATCAAAATTTTCCATTCTGGGTTTTGGGGTTGTTTTTTTTTAGTGGAAGTGTGGAGCTGTAAAAGCAAAATTTTGTGGGTTGTGTTTTAAAGATATTGCTTGAAGAGGTGTTGATATTGGCCATTTCTGGCACTGTCCAGTGGGACTTCTCTACACCTGTACACAGAGGTGTGGTACTGCTCCTATTTCAGTCATACTAATTTTTCATAAAGGATGACAGCCACAACTCAGTGCTCCTCAGCAATCTAAAACAGTCAAGCTCAGGGCAAGGAAGTGAGCAGTTATTGGAACAGCTGATGTGGCCCATGTTTTACTACTCTTGGATGTGAGCCAATAGCCTCAGACTGAGGAGGTGCATCTATTTTTTCTGTAGTTATTCATTAGCATTTACCTTCCACCTGCACTCCCAGCTAAAGCACTCAATCACTGAGTTTACACATTGGTTCTGCTTTACTTCATCTGACATGTACTAGATGTATTTGAAGTTCAGGGGATAACTGATTTCATAGGAAAGGGACTTTTGGCAAGGCCAGAGGGTGAACTTCAGTCAGTGTGAATAAGTGAGTCTGTAATCACTTTAATGTCACATTATCTCTATGACTATCATTAAATGCATCAAATGCTTCCAGAAGCTTCAATTTCTATCTTTTAAATGGCAATGGGGACGAAACGTCTAGGTGAAGAGGTGTTTTTAGGCAGGAGATGCATGACAATTTATAGGCACTCCATATTCTCACTAGAACTCACTAGATTAAATGTTTTTGATTTATGGCTATTCCAGTATGTGCCTCTAATAGATGCCAGCTCATGCAGCTTTTGGAACAGGAAATTCCCTGGAAATCAAAGTTTATCTGTGGTGAAAAAATAATCAATATTGATAATAACTTGGTTCCACCCACAAGCTTTCTGATAGTTTCCTCAAACTGAGGAGCAGCAAGTCTTCAGAAATTCCTAAGGTTCATGTCATAATCTTTCTGCAGAGAAGTCACACATCCCACATAATCTGGGTGTACTGAAGACATGGGGCAGAGGAGGAGGGAGAAATTCAAGCAGCAGTTTCTCTCAGGAGTCCTGTAACTTTGTCATGGTCTTGAGTAACCTGGAGTTGTTTCCTTTCCTCCCCACCATAGCAATCCCAATGTTTTTTTATCTTTCTAGAATCAAGGAATTGAGTTATCCACTTCTGTGTGTATACATTGCACATCCAACCACAATGTCATCCACTATGAAGTATCTGTGACTTGGGAACTGCACTTACATGTCAAGAGCCTCATCTAGCAGGACATCCATGTCCTGAGTATCCATGCTCCTCTGCGCAAGCTTCCCCTGACATTGTTTGATAATGCTGGACATAGAGGGGCAGACCTACCAGTCATGTTGCATTATACTACTCTTAGTATCTTGACCTTGAGAATACCTGGGCACAGTACTCCAGATGTGATGTCACAAGGACCAGGCAGAGGGGAACAATCATTTCCCTTGGCTTGCTGGCTATGCTCTTACTACAGCTAACAACAAACAAGCCTATGTCAGAACCCTGATTAATATAAATTCCTAAATTATTGACAGCTTCTGTCTTATTCATCAGTTATCCTACCAAATGCTGTTAAATGCACCTATTTCCTCAGAACCGTTGGTCCTTGTCCTGGGTTTGATGAGAATAAAGTTAATTTTCACCAGAAGCTGGGAGGGGGTGAACAAGCAGCCAAATGGTGCTCAGTTTCCGGCTGTGTCTAAATCATGAGAGTCCTGGACCTGGCTTAATGGGTGCTCCAGTTAAACTGCAGCTGATCTTGCATATCAGCTTTTAGATTTCTCCCTGGATATGTCCCTTAATGATAAACTTGAGTTTCTTGGCCATTATGTCCCAGCATCAGCAGTTATATATGCTCTACCACTAATAGTAGTTTTTTATTCATTTGCTGGAGGACCCAAAGTAAGAAAGCAGGTGGTATTTTCTGACAATTTGGAATGTAAACAAGTTCTTAAAAAGGTGAAAAGATAAGCATTTCCAGTTTCTCCTCTGCCCTATCTATCTCCTAGGAGCAGTGCCATTTTTTTCAGAGCACGAGCACATATATTCCTGAAACCCAAGAAGCCTTTTAAAAAGACAGATTTCCTCAGCGACTGATCTACAGATGAGGAACGAACTGTTCAGAGATAAAACACAGTTGGAGGTGTCCTCCACATCTGCAGCTCCAAGGATTCAGTCCTCTGAATATCTCAACATCGTTTCCATGTGTTTCTTAACAACATTCCACTTGCTGCATCACATACCATCACTTTGCTTATCTTCCCTTAACCGATATGTTAAAAAGATCTGTTAAATTTTTGCTACTTCTTGTCCTTCATCCCCTTGGTCAAGGTTTATGACTAGGAAGCCTGAAAAGTAAAATCACTGAACAGAATTAGTTCTCTTCAAACTCAAACCAGGACACTCTTTAACAGAAAAAAAGGTGCAAAATTTAATTTCCTAGTTTTATGGCTGAGGTGCACAGAATTTGGGATAGGTGTTTCTCCCAAACTTTAAGTGAAAAGTTCAGGTCCTAAAAATTTGTTTATTGTTTGTCGTCTTTGAAAGGATGAAAATAGATTTTAAAAGCAATGCCATTGATTCTTCATTATATTGTAGGATTATGAGATCCTAACCATGAAAAGCTAAGGCTCATTTCAGCATGTACTGAACTTATAATCAATAAGATAAAGACTTGATTCAATCTTAGGTACTAGGTCAATTAATTTTATTTAAAAAATTATTTCTGGCTTCAAGGATTGTTTTACCTATATTGCATAGTGAAATAATGATATAATTAGGAAGAAATTAATCACTCTGGCAAGGCAGTTTCCATTTGCATTGAACAAATAAAAAGTAGAATGAATGTGTATTTCAGTCAGGATCAGATATACATTTTTACACACCCAGCTCAACTAATCATGACTAATCACCGTTATGCCTATGTCTCAGGGAATAATTCATATTGTCTAAATCATATCAGGATCGAAGCAGTTTATTGAATTACTAATGTCATGTAATTAATTGGCAATCAGTGAACTATACATGTGGAATCGATACCAGCACATAAACAGTAATATTGCACACTTGCAAAATATTAATATGTGGGCTAATTTCTAAAAATCATTTTATAACTAATTAAAAAAAATTATAATCATGTATGCACACGTTCATTTACACACTTATGTAAACAGACACCCCATAGACACCTCACAGGTCAAGCAGGTTGCCAGCATCTCCCTCTTTATGGGGTGCAGTCCCTGTTTGCATCTCTGTGAAGGACTGAGTCATGAATGTGATACAGGGGAATAATAATAATAAATAAAATAATAGTTAATTTCACATATTAAGAATTTTAGAGTATAGAATAGTATCATATAGTTTAAGAGGAAAAGTAACAGCTAGCAGATAGAAAAATTTTCTTTCTCTTGCTAGCAA
>NW_008589938.1:0-1070 GCF_000691845.1 Merops nubicus
CTGCCTTCTAACCGGGACAGAACATCTACTGAGCTATTCAGTTACACAGATGTGTTGTTAACTGGGTGGATACATGTCAGTGAGGGGAATGAGAAGACAAGCTGAAGTTACCTGAATTTACTTGGTGCTTCTTACTGAGGTACAAAATTGGAAGAAGAAATCTGGAGCATCTGCCAACTAAGAAGGGAAAGTCTTGACATGAAGCAAAAAAATTATCTACTGCATGAGGCTCACGCTTTGGGAAAATTTGTTTGTGCTGTTGTTCTTCTGTAATGAAGCAATTTTTGTAGGAAAATTGAGCTATCTTTTGTCATACACATGATCACTGTTGTGTGAACTTTCACAAATATGTTTTTAGCTGGATCTTTGATATAGCTTTTTTTTTCCCTCTCCACTGTCAGGTAGCTTTCAGCTATTTAAGATTTTTAGTGGTAGTGACTGACCTACAACATCTTGAAAAACATCCAAGGGATCTATTCATGTTATCCTTATCCTTATTTAAAAGTCCAGATTTTTGTCTAATTCTTACTCGAATAGAATTACTAGACTTTAAACTTGAAATGTTTCAAATATTAGCAGGCAATACCTCAATATAATTCAGAACTATCTTGCTGAGAAATATGAGAAACTTTTACTAAATTTCTTTTAGCTAGCTGCTGCACTGGCATGCAGTTGCACAGATTTCTACAAGACAAATAAACTCTTAATGGTGTATCTTTATGTCCTGTTTTACTCTAGAACTAAAATTATCTTAGCTATATTATATATATATGTAATATATATAATTCTATTATTTTAGTTCTAGTGTGCTAAAATTTAAGTCTCTAAACTAGCAGGTCTTGCTAATCAGGTATCATGAACAGCATGGCTGTTTGTTTATGGCACTGTCTTCATAACAGTGTCCTTAAGTGACTTGGTTTAGAGAAACTGAGCTGGTAAATGCATGCAGAAATAATTCATCATCATCATTACAAGTTGGGTTTTTCATCATGTGTTAGCTTCCTGTAAACATGATATCAGAAGGAATTAGAGATGGTGGGTTGTTGGTTTGGTTTGGTTTTGTTTTGTTT
>NW_008589939.1:0-4640 GCF_000691845.1 Merops nubicus
GCTCCTGCCTGGGGCTGGACCACCACAAGCTATTACTCACATTTAAAATGAAAATTCCTCTTCACCTTCAGTGTGTTTGAAATTATATCAACTTCAAAACCTACAGAACTTTTAACTCTTTCAGAAACAAACTACTGAGTGAATGAAACCTTCTTCTCTATTAGGGTGTTATAAGTTATTTTGGATCTCATGTTATTTCTCTTGGAGTTGGGTTATAGTGCTGCTTAAGGTTAAGTAGGATATATTTGAAAAGACAGAATACAATGATTAAAGTTTTAGTAAAAGACATGCCAAATAAAATCAACCCACACATCTTGCTATAAACAAGAAAGCACAGTATGGTTGAACTTTATGCATCCTGTATGCTCTTTTTTTCTTCACAATGCTCACTATGTCCTTAAAGCATTGAGCAAGACACAGCATTCACAAGAGGCTGCTGCACTGTTCCCTTAATTTAACAGAAATAGTTTTATAAACAAAAAAGGGGAAAAAAAGCTATAAAGTCCCACAAATTCATGCTCCTTAGTTTATAGATAATTGGTTTCTGTAAATGGGCACACAACACCAGAAGTCTCACTTGTATTTATGCGTTCATCCAAGTCTGCAGATCTGATGCTGTGTGCTGAATATCCAACCAACAATTTGATCCCAGGTCCCTGCACTAAATAACAGAAGGCAACACCAAGGACAAGAACTCTCTTCCCCCATATATAATGGTTTACTGAGGATTTGTAGCCCTACTTCTCCTCACTGCTAAAGGCAGATTTCAAGCTCTGAAAATGCAGGGCAGAAGCAGTCCTCATGCTCCCCTGGATGCAAGCACCACCATTTCAGCTGTGCAACATCAAAAATCCATCCCTATTTCTGCATTCCTCAAAAGTGACTACTGCAGAGTGTCTAATGGAAGTCTCAAACTGAAGAAACCCTCTAGTACCTTGAGAAAAAGATTATAGTCCTGGACCTGTGACTTTAGTGAGCAAACACCAACAACAATGGGAAGACATCACTGTGGTACAGAATGGGAACATCCCATAAATGTCAACAATAGTCCAACTCTGCTGGAAGTATGGAGTTATCACACACAGCCCTCCCCTCTGCAGCAAACAGCAACCAAGGTGCAGATACAGCCAGGATCTGAACTGAACCCACCCAGAGTTGGAGAAGAATCTCAATTCATCTGACTTATTGCATATTATACTTTGCATTTAGTCTTTCTTGCTTCTAGTTCGTATTAAACCATTATATAACTTTACTGCCCTACTAATAGCCAGATTCTGAACCTTACTGTTTTGCTGAACTGTCCAGCTTCCCTAATGAAAAGTATTGTTTGGCTGTTTTCTGTATTTGGTGGAGATGGGCAGCATGATTCAAGAGACACCACATGCAATCCCTTTGATAGAATGCTGTAAACCATCTTCCCATAAACAGAATTAATTTACTCTCTAGCAATTTCATCTTTTATGCTATTTATAGACTTGATAGATAAGATTTCAGAGAGACCTCATGGAGGTTAGATAGTCTGTTTGGGGGTTCTCAAATGGAATATTCAAGAATATTGATTTTTGTAGTGCAGTTACAACATATTCCCAAATATCAAAACATAGTAAAATGTTTTTAGGTGGATACCTAAAAACAGACATCAAATGTCCCTTAGCTACTTTCTTATAGATACTTAACTTTTCTAGAAGTGTTCAAGATAGTTAGGGACACAAATCCAGAGGACTTTTAATTACATTTATAATCCTGTCTCTGTCTGGTATGTTTGAAAATAAATGAATTAAGCACAGAAAGACAGAACAATTCAGGAAAGTCAATCCCAGGGTCAGTGTTTTTGTTCGGTTCCTTTCCCTGCCACCAGCTTTGCTTCTAGCTACAGACCACTAAGCTTTGTCTGTCTTTTTCTCTCTTACAGCAAGTGTAATAGTCTGGTAAGGGGAGTGATAGTCTGGTAATAAGTACATTTGGGAAGAGGAAAATACTATGGATGCAACTGTTGCATCCTTTAAAGGGTGAAAAAAAACTGCTTTGGGAACAAATAGTGTATTTAAAAGTCTAGGGAGGGTGCATCTGGGGGAAAGACAACTGCAAAAAAGAAGGCAGGGAGAACATGTGGTCCTAAAGTCAATGGGAATTTTGCCTTGACTTTACTGCAATGGAGCTTTCCCCTTTAAAAAGGCATGGATCCTGTATCCAGTCTCTAAACCCATTCCATCAGATGCAGTATCACAATTCTACCTTCTGTACCTCCTTTACCAATTCCACAACTTGGGATAAAAGCAGGATTCAAGGGGCACAGTGGAAACCTGCAGTCACTGTGCTGCAGAGGAGGCCGATGTGCTGGCATGTGTGAATCGGGACTGTTTCAGGTTTGAAAACAGTCTTTATACAGACAGGAAGACAACCCCTGCAGCACTGACATTATCCAACACAGCCAGAATCCTTCAAAACCTGCCATGGTCAGAATGTGATCCCACCTTCCCCATATTACATTGATTTTAAAATTGATTATATTCTTGGGTTCAGCATCTGGAAACCTATACGACATAATTTTTTTAACTGATTTGTCTCCCCAGACAGCTGCTTCTCACGACCTCTGACTTTCCAATAGGTGATGACAGCACGGTGAGTGATGGCTCAACCACTGCAATTGTTCACTTCCACCCTGTGGGCTGCAGTCCAAAGCTTTCCTATACTTCATTTTTTCCACAGGGTAAATCATTATTGGAAAGAAATTGTCCAGATTTCCACTACTGTGAGTGCAGTTAATTGCTAACCAAAATGTTGCAGGGCAACACTTTTGCCCTGCAATTCAGACACTCCTGCTGTGAAGCAACATGCACTCACACTGCTGGCCACCTTTCCCTCTGCTCAGCAGAAGTTCAGCTGAAGACACTTCTTCTATTGGCAGCTCAATACTTCCAATACCTTGGTATTTTAAAGCCTTTATTCCCCAGGCATTTACTGCCTTGTAACTATACAGCTACAAATCCAAAGTTCACTAAAAGCAATGAGACTCTATTCACTGACTGTGTAATTTTAGATTTAACTCCAGAAAGGTTTGGCAAGCCCAGGCTTTCACACAGCAGTATGGTCCTTCTTATAACCTGAAAGATGGTTACTTATTGGTAGGGTGCATTTGCTAGTCAGAGCCAGCAGAAAAACTGGTGAGGCTGAGGGTGTGGCCTTGCCATTGCCCCGTGCAGGAATATGAGTACAGGGTGCAAAATCATACATCAGGAACAAATGACTAACTGCCTGCACGTGTCTTACCTACCCTGCCAATAAAAGCACCAACTTGTTATTTTCTGGGCTTTATGATAAAGAGCTTTAAAATCATTGAACTTAGCATTTCAGTTGCAATAGGATAGAAGTCCAGTTATAGTCTTCCAGTCCAAAACACATTATACTAGAAACCAATTCCTGCTCTAAGGACTTTACAATTTAAATCTGTGATTGAACACTTGTTCACATCCTTATCTTGAGGGAGGTAGGTTGTTCCAAAGACTCTGAAATGCTTATTCATCCTATTCATGAATTCAAGAGCATGCATATATATTCACACAACTGGAAAAGGCCACAAGAGCTGGAATAAAAGCAGGAGGATATAAAGAGAGGTAATTGTGACTAATGCAATAAGCAGTGGCTACAGAAGAGGAGCTGCCTAGCTGTTGCTGAATATTTTATTTGCAGTATGTTAGGGGCAAAAATCAAGGCTAGACTGGAAAAGAAGACAACAGTGTTTTGTAGGCTTTTAGGAGAGCTTCTCTTGTGCATTATTATAGGGAAAAGCATGAAAATGTCTGATGGAGATTGGATTAATAGCTTAATTTCTAGGAAGTATTAAATTACCTAGCACACTGTAGAAACATTTATAATTTATACACAAAATGACATTAGCAATTTTCACAAAGCTTAAAGAAATAGTCTAGACAAGAATTATGTTCATACCCAAGGTTCACACTTTAGACCACATCTAACACCCATATCCTCTGATAGGATCCACCACACAAAGGTGTCACCAGTTTTCCTGCTTTCTCTGACTCTGCTTTCATGCAGACAGTACTCAGACTGACTGAACAGTGGGAATGGGAAATAACAACCCAGGCGACCTGCTCTGCGACCAAAGGTGAATGCAATCCCACTCCAGCTGCACCAGCTGTGGATTACACAGCATCATGAACTGGGTAGGATCCTTTTGCAACATCATCCATCACTAAAATGCATCAGAGAGATGGAAGCTAGAAAACAAAATACAAACCTCTTTCTGCTAAATGATGTTATAGACTGTGGATTTTCTTCAGATGTGTCAATATTTTACTTTTAGAGCAATGTTTCACTGTTGTGGCTAAAACAAATGTTGCAAGCAATAAAAGTACTACAAGGCTACAAAGACCCATTTCTCACATATTTGCAGGCACAGGATGGGAGTCATGGTTAGCTCAGAATTACTTCAGACTCTGGGAAGGGGATAGGTTTTGTTATTTCCTTCTCTGATGTAGTGTTTATTGACCATTCACATTTTAAAATTTACTTCACTTCCCAGTTACTTAATTTATAACCCTATCTGTTTTTATCTACAATTTGAGGTTCTCTCATTTTTCAGGCCATTGAGACAAAGAATCATAGAATCATAGAATATC